>NC_064283.1:71484459-71495513 GCF_019186545.1 Solanum stenotomum | reverse complement strand
ACTAAAGATAGATTAATAAAGTAAAATTATAATTTATGTCTTAAATTTTAAATCCGCCTCTTAAACCTTCACAAGAGTGACTTGGTAAGTTAATTTTTCGAGAAGTAAAAGAATATTCAATATTAGGTCGGTATTAGGAGAACACTTCCTTTGACCTTAAAATATAGTACTGTACTTGATATTTTATGTAGTATCTTTGTCTTGTGGTTGTGAGGCTGATGACTACGTATCAAGCAGGGATATAACACGAGGACTTTTCAAAATTATCATTCATCACTTAAAAAATATAATATCAATAAGTAGGGTATATTTTGACTTGCTATAGTATTTAATTTATGGTTTAAAATAATTTTTAGATATTTATATGATTATAAACTATTTCACTAAAAAAAATTAAATTTAAATTATTTCAAATTATAATAAGATAATATTATTTTAAAACGATTTACCTGAAAAAATGTGTCATTGGGGAGTTGAACGGAGAGTATTATTTTTGGTATTGTTGTGGGGTTGTGACAGAATCCTTATACGATATGATTGCATTCAAATTTGAATTGGTTTTAGATATTATAGAACTAGAATATTTTTCTTTCTATAACTCTGTAATAAATTGCAATTAACAACATTCAAATTTGATATCAAATAGCTATATTTCTGAATTATTTTTTGTAATAAAAAGTCATTTAAAAAGAGAGAAAATAATTTTATTAGATACTAAAAAATTATAAAAAAACAAACAAAGGATGTGGTCGGAATGGAGGGAAATATTTTCTTAATTTTTCATGTTCAATTAATTAAAAAATTTGAAAAATATTTTTTTCTAGGAAATCAAGTTCCTTAAAAATGACTTTTAGGATTAAGTAGGGAAAACAAGTTCAACAAGTGACATTCTACGTTGATTGTGTATACTTCTCATTTTCTAACACACCTTATCTTCACTCACACTCTCGTAGCCCTCATCACCAACACCTACACCTCTACACTCCACTCCCACCTCCTATGTGTCTAGAATATGTATAAATATTTTTATATTTTTTGTTTACGTGTTGAACATAAAACAAAATATGTAAGAAACCTTACCTACATTTTTGAAAAGTATTTTCTTTCATATCGAACACACTCAAATAATAAAACTTAGTACTACCTTCGTCCACTTTTAATTGTCATAATGTCCTTTTTAAGAGTCAAATTATAAAAACTTTGACCGACATTTTATGATGTATTTTTTCATCATATTGATATGCAAACAATTGCAATTTATAGTACTTTTCATATAGTTTTGAATATCTAAATTTTTTGTTTAAAATATCGAATTATTGTAATCTAATTTAACTTTGAAAATAAATCAAATTGACTTTCGAAAAGCGCAACATGACAAATAAAAATGAATGTAGGGAGTAATAATTGAGCGGTAATTTGAGTTATGACCTGCTTTTTAGATCCTTCATTTAAGTTCAACTCTTTTGAATGAGTCAATAACTCACTTGTTTATTAAAACAACTTAGCTCTTTACCCTACAAAAATAAGATAAAATCTACACCGTAACATCCTATCCTTCCGCACTCTACTTTTAAAATTACACTTATATATTATTTTTATATTTTAATCAATTTAAATTCAGTCAAACTTTTTCAATTATGCACCGCTAATCTTATCACTGATTAGAACATGACAAAAATCAATGTTTGTTAGTTGCGTGATGTATCAAAAATGNAGTCAGACTCCACTGTGAGTATGAAGTCACCTTTGTTAGGAAGCATTTTACCTTCCAAAGTGGACTTCTGGCACGATTTCATCAGACTCTATTATAAGTACTGAACATTGTGGACTTTCGACACGATTTAATCAGACTCTAGTATAAGTATTAAACAGCAGATGAAAAAATTAAAAAAAAATTACCAAAATAAACATGACAAATATACATCAAGAACACTTCAACTAAATGGTTTTCTCCTAAAACCCACAAAGAAAAGGACACAAGTATTAGAAAAAGAAGAAAAAAGACAAGAAGTTTCCACTACTTTTAAAATATTAAATTTCATCCACAATTTAGCCAACACAAATACCACGAGATTTCTTGTATGCAGCCCCACACGCATTATACATCGACAAGATATTTATATACTCCCACTAATTTTAATTTGGCACAAATAAATTTAGTTAGCGTACGATCATAAATTTTTAAATATTTTTAAAAAAAAATTTGATCAAAGTTTTTATTAAAGTTTCAGAATGTGTAACAATGATAGTAACTAAATATTTTTTAATATAATTTTTCATATATTACGAACAATTATGACGAAAATGTATCTCGAGATCAAATAACCAAAATGAATATAAAGGAATCAGTTAGGGTCATAAATATATGATTTTTCTTTACAAGATACAAATGTTTAAGCTACGTTATAAAATTTAAAAAGATTTTGACAAGAAATTTTGACTCAAAGTTAAGGTAGCGTTTGACTTTAGATTTTCAAATATTTTTAGAAAAAATAATTTAAAATTAAATAAAAAATCTTTTACAAATAACATTCGACACTGATCGTCTTCATTTCATCTTTTAAAACAAACCATATCCCCATAGTTCTTATTCCCCTCACCCCCACCTCACCTCCCTCATCCCATAACTTATATGCATATATAACTTAATGCATATATTTTTAAGATTACATTTTTTGTTTATATAAAAATATAAGAATATAATTTAAAAAATTACTTATTTTCAATAAAACATTTTCTTGTCCAATCAAACACACCCTAAAAAAAATCAATAAAACCATAAGTAAAATTTTTAAAGAAGTAATATACACACAAAACCTTATACCTTATTACCTCGAAGACATGCCAAACACACCCTAAAGCATATAAATTTCAAATTTTAAAACTTCGTTAAAAGATTTACACTTAACCCATTTCTTTTAGTATAAGTGACTTGTTCATAACCAAGTAATTGACTTGTTCTTACGGAGTCATTTGATTGGAAGCAAGTTACTTCAGATAATTATTTTGAAATAAATTATTCTATTTAATATTCCATCCGTTTCAAAAAGAGTGACCTCCTTTCTTTTTTAGTCTGTTTCAAAAAGAATGACTTCTTTCCCTTTTTGGAAACATTTTAATTTTAGCTTTTCGCGTGACATGTTTAAGGCCACAAAATTAAAAGATAATTTTGTACATTTGACACAACTTTAATTTAAGACCACAAGATTCAAAAGTCCTCTTTATTTTCTTAAACTCCGTGTCAAGTCAAACCAGGTCATTCTTTGTGAAACGGAGAAAGTACCTCATTATAACATCATTATGTTAATAATTTAATAACTATCTAATACCTCTAATTCAACACATAATAACATATTTTATACGTCACATCAAACGACTCGTTAGTGAATTTCATACCTACTAATTCCTCCCCTTTTCTATGCCGTGTATTTCGTCAAACTATTTGACTCAATAGTCACAAAAACGTGGGAACTTTCTAAATTCAAATACTACTATTTTTTTTCCTCACATATATATAAATCACCCATTCACACACATTTCTTCAAACAAAAAAAAAAAAAAAAACCCCAAAACAAAAACAAAAAAAATCTCTCAATTGAAACTCAAAATTTTCCAACAATTTTCTATGGGAAATTTTACTTCATGCCCAATTTTACCATCAATTAAGAATTCGAAAGCATCGAGAGTTGTTCTTCCCGGAGGAGAAATCAGGCAATTTCGAGAACCGATTAAAGCAGCAGAAATCATGATGGAGTATCCAAGTAATTTTTTAGTGGATTCGAGTTCGTTGAATATCGGACGGAGATTTTCAGCTTTATCAGCTGATGAAGATTTGGAATTCGGTAATGTTTATATTGTGTTTCCGATGAAGAGAGTCAATTCGGTTGTGACGGCGACTGATATGACGGTGATTTTACTGGCGGCTAATTCTGCTGCGAAGAGAATTTCCGGCGGAAATGGTAGGATTTCGCCGGAGGATTCGCCGGCGCCGGAAAGTAATGTTGCCGGAGATCGGGATTCAGGTGACGTTGAGGTGTTTCCGGTGGGGAGAGAAATGAAGTATAGGTTGGCGTGTAGATCGAGGAAGCCTTCGTTGGCTACGATTATGGAAGAACCTGTTTCTTCTAGATGAGAAATTTAATTTTAAAAAAAAAAAATTAGAAAGTTTTTTTTTTTAGTAGAGATTTTTAGTGTGAAAAGAAAAATGAAATTTTACATTATATGTATACACCTTTTTTTAATTATTAAAAAAATTGTGTGCTCATTTTTTTTGGGAATATATGGATTATATTACAATTGAAATGTTGATATAGTCGATCTTAATTAAGATGTATTCTTATGTATATGGATATTTATTATTGTGGCATAAGTCTCATAATCTTATTTAATGTTTGTTTATGTTGATAATTATGTATGTGTTTATTGTGAAGTTTAGATAAACATTAATAATGACGTAATTGATTTAAAATATTTTTTTGAGAGCTTGATGAACTAGTTTATTTGTTTTGTTACCTCGCGATTGTTAGCAAAGTAATTTTTGAATCGATTGAAAGCTTCTTGAACACCTCTAATCTTTGTTAATAATAGGATAAATCCTTTTAAAATCTCATTTTGTCCGCCAATAAAATCTCTAACAAATTGCAGAAGAAGAAGAAGAAGAATTATAGTGAAAATCGATCTTATATTTATTTTGTATGGGATCCCTTATTGATACGACTAAAGATAGATTAATAAAGTAAAATTATAATTTATGTCTTAAATTTTAAATCCGCCTCTTAAACCTTCACAAGAGTGACTTGGTAAGTTAATTTTTCGAGAAGTAAAAGAATATTCAATATTAGGTCGGTATTAGGAGAACACTTCCTTTGACCTTAAAATATAGTACTGTACTTGATATTTTATGTAGTATCTTTGTCTTGTGGTTGTGAGGCTGATGACTACGTATCAAGTAGAGATGTAATACGAGGACTTTTTAAAATTATCATCTATCGCTAAAAAATAAAATATCAGTAAATAGGTTATATTTTGACTTGCTATAGTGTTTAATTTATGGTCTAAAATAACTCTTAGATATTTATNTAAAATATAGTACTGTACTTGATATTTTATGTAGTATCTTTGTCTTGTGGTTGTGAGGCTGATGACTACGTATCAAGCAGAGATGTAACACGAGGACTTTTCAAAATTAGCATCTATCGCTAAAAAATATAATATCAGTAAATAGGTCATATTTTGACTTGCTATAGTGTTTAACTTATGGTCTAAAATAACTCTTAGATATTTATATGATTATAAATTATTTTATTAAAAATTAAAATTAAATTATTTTTAATTATCATAAGATAATATTATTTTAAAACGACTTATCTGAAAAAAGGTGTCATTGGGGAGATGGACGGAGAGAGTATTATTTTTGGTATTGTTGTGGGGTTGTGACAGAATCCTTATACGATATGATTGCATTCAAATTTGAATTGGTTTTAGATATTATAGAACTAGAATATTTTTCGTTCTATAACTGTAATAAATTGCAATTAACAACATTCAAATTTGATATCAAATAGCTATATTCTGAATTATTTTTTGTAATAAAAAGTCATTTAAAAAGAGAAAAAATAATTTTATTAGATACTAAAAAATTATAAAAAAACAAACAAAGGATGTGGTCGGAATGGAGGAAAATATTTTCTTAATTTTTTCATGTTCGATTAATTAAAAAATTTGAAAAATATTTTTTTCTAGGAAATCAAGTTCCTTAAAAATGACTTTTAGGATTAAGTAGGGAAAACAAGTTCAACAAGTGACATTCTACGTTGATTGTGTATACTTCTCATTTTCTAACACACCTTATCTTCACTCACACTCTCGTAGCCCTCATCACCAACACCTACACCTCTACACTCCACTCCAATCTCCTATGTGTCTAGAATATGTATAAATATTTTTATATTTTTTGTTTACGTGTTGAACATAAAAAAAATATGTAAGAAACCTTACCTACATTCTTGAAAAATATTTTCTTTCATATCGAACACACTCAAAGAATAAAACTTAGTACTACCTCTGTCCACTTTTAATTGTCATAGTTTCCTTTTTTAGAGTCAAATTATAAAAACTTTGACTGACATTTTATGATGTATTTTTTCATCATATTGATATGCAAACAATTGCAATTTATAGTACTTTTCGTATAGTTTTGAATATCTAAATTTTTTGTTTAAAATATCGAATTATTGTAATCTAATTTAACTTTGAAAATTAATCAAATTGACTTTCGAAAAGCGCAACATGACAAATAAAAGTGGATGTAGGGAGTAATAATTGAGCGGTAATTTGAGTTATGACCTGCTTTTTAGATCCTTCATTTAAATCCAACTCTTTTGAATGAGTCAATAACTCACTCGTTTATTAAAACAACTTAGCTCTCTACCCCACAAAAATAAGATAAAGTCTACGCCGTAACATCCTATCCTTCCGCACTCCATTTATAAAATTACACTTATATATTATTTTTATATTTTAATCAATTCAAATTCAGTCAAACCTTTTCAATTATACACCGCTAATCTTATCATTGATTAGAACATGACAAAAAACAATGTTTGTTAGTTGCGTGATGTATCAAAAATGTTGTGAGTTATTTCTTCACTAATTATTATCTCACCTTTCTTCTAAATAAAACTTTAGAAGAGGATGTGATGTAAATATATTCTATTTTAGGACTATGGGCTATGGGAGAAAGTATAACAAACCAAAACAACCTACAAAATGTACGTACATGTTATAGTTTGTTATTTAACTCAAGCTTTTTTTTTTTTTTTTTCTCTTTATAACAAGATTATATTATATATATAGTTAAGAGGTTACAAAAGGTTCATTTGGGTTAGTAGTTACAACAAGATTTTCGAAACGAGCTAACTTATTACAAGTAGTAAGCTTAACTAGTCTAGTGGAAGTTACTCCGTCCTTGTCTTTACCAAGCGGACTTTTGACAATATTCGGAGGAGATTGAAGTATGGTAGCCCTGTTATATCTTGTTAGCTTGGAACCTTGCTTAATTATAGCTAAATTATAGTATAAAGTCAATAAATAAAAGTGACAATTAAACTTTAGTTGGTAAAAGAATTGTTTTTAGTGGCAATTAATTAAACAAGTAGTAAGCTTAACTAGTCTAGTGGAAGTGTAACAACCCATTTTATTATTTTGAGTATTAGAGCTTTTATTGTATAAAATACTCTTCCGACATATTTTAAATGAGTGTTTTGGACTATTCGTAACTACAATTATGAAATTAGTGGGGTAGTTTTAATAAATTACTTAGTTGGTGGTTAAATAAAATAACATAAAATTAATAATGGGTCACTTTTACTATTTTTATAATTGATCTTGTATAACAATTAGGGTTATAAACAATCAGTAGAAGAAAAAAAAAAGAAAGTTGAAGAGACGCAATCGGAGAACAAGATTGAAACGACGGCTAAAGGTATTTCATGAATTTTTCCTTACTTTGCAAAAAGATGAATAGATGATAATGTAGGAAAGTTATAATAACATGTTAGTGTAGGAATTATTATATTATAGTGTTGAAATTGAATGGAGTTAGGGTTGGTGTCAGCGATGTAATCAGCTTAATAATGGGTCGAGCAGTTAATTTATTATTATAAGGTTAATTGTTAAAAAGAAAGAGGCGAACACGTGAATATTTATTAACAGATGATAAACTAACGTGATGAGGATTCATATTGTTGTAGCTGGACCGCTGGAATTGAAGTGAAACTATTGAATTTCCTTTGGTTAGAATATTAGTCTTAAGATTTGAGGGAGACAAATAGTGGTGGGTAATAATTGCCATGATGATTGGCAATGATGAGATAATGATAACCTAAAGGTTTGATTATTATAGAATATGCTAAATTCAACTTAGGATATAAATTATGTATCCTAGTTACTGATATTAACGAGTGACCTTTGATGTTCGCGAGTCTGTTTATATGTTATCACATTATAATCTAAGTTGTAACTTATTTAGATAGATAATTAAATATCGAGTGTATTATATTATTTGAATATCATTAAGGTTATGTTATTGGGAGAAATTAAGGTTTATCCTTAGGCTTGAACATTAGGAAGTTTGAGTTGAGCAAGTGATTGGATAATAATGTAGGATGGTCTTAGATGCTGTAATTTTATTTATATATGTGAGTGACAATCTTCATAAGTAGGGATAGTACGTTGGGTTCAGAAGTAGCGTCACTGGTTTCATAACCAATGGCCTCAACCTTAATTATCTATTATTATTATTATTATATTCTAAAGTGGGAGTATTAATTGGCATATGTATAGTAATTGTTGTCAGATGAAGGTTGAGAGAAAAGTTAGGCCAAACAGAGTAGCGATCGGTAGCACACGTTAATATTTATATGTTAAAATTGGATTGGGTCTAGGCTGGACATATAGTAATATGGGTGTCTATGGACTCATTTACTTATGGATTATGCATGTTTAATAGATTGTAAACGTTTGGAGGCATTGAGGAAAGGAAAAGCTTTGGAAAAGTAGCTTGCTTGACTTCGGTTCTTCGGTGGAGGTAGGTTATGGTTTGTTCTATTTGATAGATAAACTCTTAATAGCGATTGATATGCATTGACTGATATTGTGAAGTTCTCTATGTACTTGACTGTGTGATTGTGTGGCTTGATTGTGTGGTTGTGATTGGTCTAAAATCCTGAGACCGTGGGATTTATAATCTGAACACCTCTCTATTGAAGTTATGCCTTGAAAAAAGAAGGCTTGATGTAATAATATTAATGAACTGAAAAGTAGTGATAATAAATGATAAATTAATAATATTATTGGATCGGAGTGTCACGTTCCGACACGGTATTTTTGGATCGGAGTGTCACGTTCCGACACGGTATTTTTGGATCGAAGTGTCACGTTCCGACACGGTATTATTGGATCGGAGTGTCACGTTCCGACACGGTATAATTGGATCGGAGTGTCACGTTCCGACACGGTAACCTTAAAGGAAAAATATATTGAATTAACTTAATGTACTCAATCTCAATGAACGCATTTCCCAAACGAGTGTGATGTAGAGGCATGAGTCCTCATGTGTGTGCTTGATATTGTGATCGATTACGTACTTGCTTCAATTGTTACTTGTTCATGTTGTGGTTTCTTATCACCTGCTAAGTGCTATAGTTGACTTTATACTATTATTCGTTGTATATTAGTTTCTATTTTGGGTTGGCCGATGATACCTACTCAGTACGTGTTCCTTGTACTGACCCCTACTTGTGTTTTCTTCGTTTTTCTTTTGTGGAGTGCAGCAAGTGTACCATCGACTTCGACTCGTCCTCAGCTCTAGCCAGTCTCCAGCATATCAGATTTCAGGGTGAGCTATTCTTTCTAGCTCGTGCTGGATTCTCTCAGTTATGGCGTGATGTCCTTGAATTTCGGACATGGACCATCGTATTTACTTATTTTAGGAGCCTCTAATACTTTTAGACTTGATATGTTAAGAACAGATGTCCTTGATGTGATGACTTTCAGATTTTGGGGATAATATGTAATAGACTTTAGAGGTTTATTGATTGGTTACTGTAATAAGTTTTGGAGCTTCCGCGTTATTGTTGTTATTCGTAGTTGAATTATTGGAATATGTTGGGGTTAGATTTCTTGGTTCGCCCACTTAGGAGGTTAAGTGTGGGTGCCACTCATGACTCAATTTGGGTCGTGACAAACTTGGTATCAAAGCTTTAGGTTCGATGATCTCATCACACAAGGACAGGTCTAGTAGAATCTTGCGGAACGGTACGGGGACGCCTTTACTTTTCTTCAAGAGGCTATAGGACTTTAGGAAAACTCACATTTTTCTTTCTTTCTGCTATTACTTGAATCCAATTGGTATCTAGGTGATACAAATTGGTATCTAACCTTCTTCACTCTATCTCGCAGATGGTCAGAACTAGAGCAACAGGTGTGAGAACACCAACACCGGCAAGACAGGGTACGCCTGAGCCAACCGTTGGGGCTGCAGCTCGAAGGGGAACAGTGGCAAGAGGCCGTGGTAGAGGTCGCGGGAGAAGGCCCACTAGAGGCAGAGAACAAACACCTGGTCCAGCTAGGGATAGAGTGGTGACTCATCCACCGACTGACGAGGTAGTGAGAGAGAGTGACGAAGGAGAAGATGAGCAGATGCAAGAGAAGGAAGTACCACCCCAGCCTACTCCAGAGATGATTAATCAGGTTCTCACTTATCTTAGCGGGTTATCTGATCAGGGGAAGGCACCCCCAGCAATTTCTTCACTAGCACCTCAAGTTCAGGGAGTACAACATGCAGCTGATGTGGCTCCTCGCATGGATGCGTCCTTGGAAACAGACACGTTTCCCCGATTGACTACAGGGCCTATAATGACTAGTGACCAGCATGATCTCTTTATTAAGTTCTTAAAGCTGAAACCTCCAGTTTTCAAGGGTACTGAATCCGAAGATGCTTATGATTTCCTGGTTGATTGTCATGAATTGTTACATAAGATGGACATAGTGGAGCGATTCGGTGTTGAGTTTGTGACCTACCAGTTTCAAGGGGATGCTAAAATGTGGTGGCGGTCTCATGTGGAGTGTCGACCAGCAAATGCACCACCTATGACTTGGACATCATTTTCTAGCTTATTTATGGAGAAGTACATACCCCGGACTTTGAGGGACAGAAGGAGAGATGAGTTCCTGAACATAGAGCAAGGAAGGATGTCTGTTGCAGCTTATGAGGCTAAATTTCGTGCGTTATCCAGGTATGCCACTCAGCTTTGCTTCAGTCCGCAAGAGCGGATTCGCCGCTTTGTAAAGGGATTGAGGTCAGATTTGCAGATCCCAGCTTTACAGGTAGCTGCTTCTGCAAAATCTTTTCAGGAAGTGATTGATTTTGTGATAGAGGTAGAGGGGGTGAAGCCGGATGACTTCACCAAGGTGTCAACATTTAAAAAGTTTCGTAAGGGAGGTGAGTTTAGTGGTTCGTACTCCAGAGGGCAGAGTTCAGGGGGCTATCCACC
>NC_064283.1:71344710-71483500 GCF_019186545.1 Solanum stenotomum | reverse complement strand
GTTAAAGAATTGGTTTATCTATGCTATTTTTGTATGACAAAAAGGTTCATCTATATCATTATTTATTAACTGAAAATAGTTTCGATCTTGCAATACCATTTTTTACAAGTGGTCAATTATGATCCAGCCACATCATTAATTAAATATTTTTTTAAATGGTAAAAGACTCAAATATATCATTAAACTTTGAGAAAAGGTTCATCTATGCCATTTCAATTAACAAATAATTGCATGAATGAGCCTTTTCTCAAATGGAAATGACTTAGATAAGCTAAACTTTTAACAGATAACATAAATACGAGTTTTTTTAAAAAAATTCGATGACATATTTAAATTTTTTCACTTAAATATATCATATTCCAGGGTGTCCCAAAATGAGAATCAAACATTTTAGCTTTGCTAATGATTTACTACTATTTGCCAGAGGTGATATGAATTATGTTGAACTTACTTTAAACTAAATTGTCAAAAAAGTAGTGTTTATTTTGGGGGAGTAAGGGAACAGAAAAAATATAGTAATTTTAAATATCTAGGGGTACATTGACAACCTCTTAATATCAGGGGCGGATCTAGGGGATGGGAGGATATATTCATCAGAGCTCCCTCGACAAAAAATTATATCGTATTATATAGGACAGAGATTTTTTGTGTTTATGCATATATATAAATTTTGAATTTCTTGAACAACATGCAAAGGGTCAATTAGCTTAGTTGTCTAGGAAATTCAAAATGCACCTATGAATGAAAATTTTAAATCTGTCGCTGCTTCTTATCATGGGATAAGATGTGTTTATCAATAACTGTAGGGGGTCTTCAATTGATAAACAAGAGATTATGGAACAAGTGGCTAATAAACGAGATAAACTATTAGTCGAGTGAGCATCTGAGAAATCAACTCAATCGGACCAATTGGAAGATTCTAGCAAAGACTTCTATTTTAGTCTAGCATATGTTGAGTATTAGTTTCACAAATGTACTTTACATCAGCACCATATATGTATTTATCAATGTTCTGAATAAGAATATATGTGTGTATATATAGTATATGATATGATTAAAGCTAATCCCCTGAAGATAAATTCTCCAAAACATGTGATAATTATATTATATGTTATACATTTTTATGGATGATGGAAAGATTCTCTTTTACAAATTTGAACTTGTTAATAAACAGAACATAACTATCTGGACCCTTAGAAGGACACGTCGTGTTGATTACAGTCAGACATTTCTATAATAGTCATCCACAATACTTTTTTTTTTGGAACCAACTTTTCATGTTATGTTATAGTATATGTTTGCTATAAGAGTCAAACAATATCCAGCCAAATGATGTCATTATAGAAAGATTTGACAGTATAAAGAGCCATATTGGATATACACTTTTGGCATTATGTAACCTTCTTATGTATGAGATGGGCTGGAAGTAACAGGAAGTGTAGGCTGCACATTCTTTTCTGTTGTTGGAGAATTCTTCAAATTCTCTGTGTCTTTGCTTTTACCCCATAGAAGAATATACAAGCCAATAATAACCAAAATGGACCCCAAAATGCTGTTAAAGCAACAAAAGAAGAAAGAAGATATTTTAGTAGAGTAATAGTATCAAGGAAAAAGACTCAAATATGTCATCAAACTTTGAGAAAAGACTCATTGATGTCATTCGTTAAAAGTTTGGCTCATCTATTCCATTTTCGTTAAAGAAAAGGCTCATTCATGCCATAGTTGTTCGATGACATATTTGAGTCTTTTGTCAGTTTAGAAGATAATATTTTAAAAGGCTAAGCATCTACCCCCTCGGTTTCAACTTACTTGACATAGTCTGAAAGATTGGCTTGGAGTAACAATAAAGTTATGTCCTGTAACCTATAGGTCATGGGTTCATGGGTTCGCGTTGTGGAAGTAGTCATTAAATATGCTTGCATTAGGATAGGTACGGCCATTCACCAAACCCTGCATGAATGTGGGATATTTTGTTCTACCAGTTCCCTGACTTGACATGAAGTTTATTTAAGAAAAAAAAATGAGTTTTGAAATTTATGATTTTATATTTGTGCGGTTATAAGTCCTTCAAAACTTGTGGTTTTATACCTTTCACATCGCTTGTGTGGCTACCTAAACTTCTTTTTAAGGGTAATACGAAAAATTAAAGTTATATTATTTTCAAATTTTAGAAATGTGTCATTCATTTAAGAATGATCAGCTGTGAAAATAGTGTCACATAAACTAAAATTAAGTCTGTTCTTTTTTTTTTCCCCCTTTTCTTGATTCTTATTCCATTTTTTGGTAAAAAATAATTTGTTAAAGAAAAGTAGTTCCCACCTTCCAAGGTGAATTTGTTCATGAAGTATGGAGATGTCAATCACAGCAGCAAATATTTGAATCAATGGACTAAATGCAGAGGTGAATACTGCACCCTTTTGCTTTACACACCATGACATGACCACATAGCATAAACCTGATCCCACCATTCCCTGTATACACACACATAATAAACATTACTATGGTTATAATCGATTACAGTTAGACATTTCTATATCAGTCATTCGTTATAGCAATATTTCACTATAACACTACTCATGTTTCCTATGGAACCTATCATGGTTATAAGCGATTACAGTCAGACCTTTCTATAACAGTCATTCGTTGTAACAATATTTCATTATAACACTCATGTTTCCTATGGAGCCAATCATGGTTATAATCGATTATAGTCAAACCTTTCTATAACAGTCATTCGTTATAACAATATTTCACTATAACACTCATGTTTCCTATGGAACCGATCTTTCATGTCATGTTATATTGTATGTTTTGTATAATGATATTTCACTATAGCAGTCAAAAAAACATCAGGACAAACAATGTTATTATAGAGAGGTTTGACTGTATAATACTCTCTATGTTTCAATTTATTTGTCTGATTTTGACTGGATATGGAGTTTACGAATGGAAGGAGTAAGGCATTACTCACAGCATATATGACAGTTGAGATCTCTAAAGTTCCTTTGAGAAACCATGTAGATGTGTTTCTATCAATAACCAAGCTCAAGATTGCAGATTGAATGGCTCCAAGAAATGACATTATTGCTGTGCTTGAATACTGATAAGGATAGTCCTTCCCAATCCTATCTTGTATAAGAAACCACGAAGACCACACGAGGCTCCCCGCGAATAGAAATGATGAACCAACAATCCAACTCTTTATATTGTGGTTCACTTCAACTTCTGGTGCTGATTGATTCATCAATGGCATTCCTTTGTATAGAGTAAGTATTAAGGCTCCTCCAAGACAACATAAGGTTCCTAATGCCTTAGCTCTCCCACTTTTGCACTTCATATTTATGTTCTCTTGCCTGCAAGATCATTCATGCATATGGGTATGATATCATTATAATGATTTTGAGTCATCAAAAGTTAAACTAGGAGCCCCACTATGTTGTTAGTACAACAATTTGCTCAGATGGTCACTCAGCTAATAGTTATTATCTCAAAAGTCATGGTGATTCCAGTTTTCTTCAACAAAGGAAGTGACTTTATGAGATAATAACTATCAGTTGAGTGACCATCTGAGAATCAATCGAGTGGTGCTTACCTGAGTAGCAATGACATGATGAATGTGTTGATAGGAACCATATTGATGAACGCGCAACTAAATGTTGTTGAGGTGTATTTAAGTCCAATCAGGAAGAAATATTGAGTGAGCGTACCCCTGAAAACACCAATGTTTTTCCTCAGAGTTTTTTCGTCATGATTGCTTTACTAAATGTGATGAAGATATATACTTAAGCATATAGAATGAGGAGAAAAGTACTCACCCCAAAAGCGCGCTGAAAAACAGAGAACACACAACACGACCTGTCAAATTCGATATAAAATTCCTGCAAAAAGGCAAACTAACTAACATCTTAAAATGTCATACATACCTGCTATGGAAACTAAACTGTTCTAATCAGTACATGATGTGTTAAAAAAGGCCAATACCTCTCTAGGAAACACGCGATGGGAGTTAAGAAAATCGTAGAAATTGAAAACCTATACGTACTTATCACCAATTGATTCATTCCTCTATTGAGTACTTTTTTGAATAGAGCATTTACAACAGCCAGAGCAAATTCAACAACAATCATTGCAGATACTGCTTTCCATTTCTCAAAGAAACTCATTTCTAATTGGAACGAAACTAGCACTATTTATATTTCCAGTATGTTAGCTTGCTTGCTCACATTTGGTGCATAGACACACACCAAACTTCAGCATATATATAGTAAAATCATCATGAAACAGAGTGAATATAAGATATGATTCTCATATACACATACATCACATCATTATTTATTTTTTTATGTCAAGGCCAAAATTTCCATGTTTATAGTGGTTCTATAAGCCACTTTCAACTACTATTTAATTAAATATTCTATGCATAATCAGCTAATGACCTTAGAAATTATATGCAAATACAACATTAAGCATCTTATCCTTCTACTTTTGGAAACAAAGAACTGCTAGTTTCTTTGGTTTCGTGTATTAATAAGTAATATATTTAGAAAGTGGGAGAAGAACAATGTGTCTAATCTATTGGATTAATATGAACAATGTGGAAGTGATCTTTCCGTTTCAGACACTTACAGTATATATACTCTGATGGCATCAAGTTACGAAACTAATTAGTAACACATAAAAGTTCACAAGATCAAGATTTGGCATAGGAAATGTTCCATTTTCCATGTTGTTTGATGGTACAAGACTGGCTAGAGTCACATCATTTACTTTTTATGTTAGGAGAGAATATGTATGGACGTCAGGGTTCAATTGATGGATGGAAGGCTCACTAATAACCTCATAAATTTGCACGTTTTGTATTTCAAATTTCGATCGTTAGCAATTGAATTTATGCCTAGTAGGACTTAGGTTCCTTAGAAACTGAAGTCATGTCCAGACATAAAGTGTACCGATGGGATATTATGATATGAAATATAAATTTATACCTTGCAAAAACATTACTCTTTTTGTCTCAACTTATATGATACTCTCTTTTTTTAGTCTGTTCATATTTTTTAATTTGACAAATATTACATTTTACCAATGTTGGGTCTAATTATTTGGCAAAAAGCTCACAATGGCATACTCTTTTTTGAAAAAAATCATTATTTTAATGGTAGTTTTGGAAAATTGCAAATTCTCCATATTTCTCAAATTTTGTATCTTTACAAACTATATCACATAAATTGAAATGGAAGAAATATTTATTATGAGGGACATAAATTAAACACTAGCACAAAATAAGGGCAAAAGTGCCCTGTCACACAAAGGCGGATGCAGTGTTTTAATTATAGTTCATTCAAACTAGTAATTTTGATTCAAACCTATGTATATATGTTAAAAATTCACTAATCAAACACAAATAATAAATCTTGAGCCTAGTAAACCAAATGAGTTACGGTTGAATTTCGAATTCAATATCCATAATATTGAAATCTTGGATCACCTTTATAATCACAGTCAGGGGCGGAGAGACGGTGAAATCTAGGGGTTCACTGTTTTCTATGTCAAACTCATATTCTTTGCCTTTTTCTTAAAAAATAAATATTATGTTTGATAAAGTGAATAGAGACTTATCTTCCTTCCTATTATATGTAGACTCAAATTCATGAGCTCTAATTAAAGACGGAGGGAGCATAAATATCCTACCACAACCTATATTGTTACTTAATTTGTATTGTCTTTTTTTGTATATAATTAGTTTTACTTTTTAAAGTATGCACCACATTTTTTTCATATTCTGTTGCCTTTATTTCAACTGTTTTGGTATATAATAAAACAAGTTTGTTCGTCCAACGTTGGATGGAAATGTTATATACTAATTTAGCTAGTCAAACAATTAAATAACTTTGTCTTCTTTTAATTTTATTTATTTAATTAAACAAACATTTCTTTTTGAATTATAGATTAGATAACTCATAAGATAACATTTTTTAATAGCTAATTGCGTCTTCTTGTTATTTATTACTAATTCCTCCTGTGCATGAATGAATGGAACTCTCAAGAAAAATAATACCGCGTCCATTTTTAATTTATTTGATCTAAAAAGAGGATTTTTAAATTTTGTGATCTTAGACGGATTAAAAAGAAAAAGAAAAAAGAATACTTATATCCCAAAAAGAGAAACCACTATCCCCTTACTTTTCTGCCCCCTTGTTTTTAATTATTGATGCGCATTTACTCCTTGAAGTATATATATACTCTAATGATATCAAAGATGAAGAAGCAGTACTTCAGTGAAAACACTACCCAGTTATTCCTTGATACCATTAGAGTATCTATACTCTGATGGCATCATAGAGAAACAGACAATGTTTCAGTGAAAAGATTGTTCAATTATTGATATCATCAGAGTGTATATATATATATATATATATATACTTTGATGGTATCAAGGATAAAAAAGTATGCGTAAAATATTTAGGTTGTGAGTCTAATAAGAATAAATATATTGAATTGAGTCCAATTTGAATAAATATTTTTTCTAGCAAGTCCAATTTGTATAGTTTTCCCAAAAGATAAAAGAGAAAATTAAATAAATGACATATAACTTTTGAGAAAATTCATTAAATAGGTTAAACAAATTGAATGGAAAGAATATAATGATTAATTTATTTTATATTATTGAAATAATAAATAAAGAGCAAATAGACTAGTTGCACCACCTCATGATTCTTGGAGAACGTTTTTTCTTCCACCGATGAGTGATTTGATTACTGAATTATGAATGGACGCCATTTACATTTTTAAATAATGATTAATATTGTCAAAATAAACAATGACCACCATATATTAAATTAATAATAATGAACAATAATAATAAGTAAACAGAAGTCAAAGATAATATAGTTGTCTATCATATCATAGTACGGTTGTAGAATTACACCCACACATTTTAACAAGGAGAATATCTTAGTAAATTAATCTTTAAATTAGTAGCTATAATTATATTATTAAACTTAATTAAAGTAGTCAAAGTTCTTTGAGAATCACTAATAAATTGAAAGTAGAATGTCTTAGAAGGTGGTGGAAATTAGACTTAAAAGGGAACTATGTCATTTATTCATAAATTGTGTGGTATGGATGCTACAACTAGAGAAACAAGCAGTTTCATTTCCTTAACAATCACTTTTCTGACATACTTCACTAGCATATATTTTATTATTACTGTTAATTAAGAGTTTCTTATATCATATTGAGAAATATACTTCGATATATATATTTCTACTCCTAGCTACACTAAAATAGGAAAGAGGTGAGCAAGATTGGGAAGGAGGCGAGCGAGATTTTAATTTGTTATGCATCTCATTAGATACATACGAGATACATGTATTTGTATGTATCTGGTGTGATTCGCATGTATCTGGAATACCAAATACATAGGAGAGTGGCGAGGGAGATCGGAGAGAGGCAAGCGAGATTTGTTACTTATCATAGATATATATGTGAATCCACTTGGATACAATGTATCTTGAACAAATTTGACTCCATGTATCTGGAGGTACATGTTTCTTGATGTATCGGAACGTATCTGGATGCACCAAAATCTGATAATATATGTAATATTGCAAACTAGAGTATATCTAAGTAATTAGCTTCTTAACTAGTGGGATTAATTACTTGAAACAGACTCTCTATCTACTTATCCAAAATCCAATTATTCCATTTTTTCTTCTTATTCATCATTCGAAAATCAAGACAAATTAGGCACTAAAATATACTACTCTATATCCAATTCATAAATTAATACACTGAATTTATTGTTATTATTATTATTGTAATTATGCTCCAAACTACATATACAATTATCGTAGCATCTACATTTTAGGTCGTCTCCTCTATTGACGTATTTGCTTGTCCATTCCATCAAATAATTCAAACATCCTTCTTCATAATTTAACTCGATTACTAAAGAAGACCTCACCCACCAAGTTCATTAGTGTTGCTACAAGCACTCATGAATAAACATCTAAATAATTGTGAATCATATATATGACTAGAGATGGAATCAGTATTTAAAGTTTTTAAATTCAATTTTTTTAATTCTTTTAAAATCCTTCATACATAAAAAATGAAATTCTTAAAACCTATACAATTATATTGAATAAAAAATAATAGCTTTAGCTGAACTCGTAAGTTATACTCTAGCTTCGCCCGTATTAATTAAGAAGACAATGGTATCACCTCATAGAGAAGCTAAATCTCATTTAGGTTTCTGCTGTAGAAGCAGAAGTTTGTAGGACCATTTGTAGACACAAAAACCTATAACCAATGCGTTATGACTAGAAATATCAATAAGACATACCACTCGATTAATATCACGAGTTAGTTGAGCAGGTGATCTTTCAAATTAGAGTTTCAGAGTTGAAATTTATTTACATGTTTTTTGGGTTGAGTTCATTTCACAAGACTTATCTAATACGATTTGCCTTTCTTGTATGATTTGTGGCTATATTACACTAGAGTGTGATTTACCTATGCGGTTTGTAGACATATACTTTATGTGATTTAGGGGTATATATATTCCACCGGAGTGGGTTTACCTATGTGGTTTGTGGGTTATATTACACTGAAGTGGTGTTTATCTTGTGCACGTCCAGAAGATAATGACAACATATTTTCGTATCAATAAATAAATTTAAAATCTTGCTTCCTCCATTTTATAATATATTTTAAAATAAGAGTGTCAAGTAAAATGAAGTGAAGATATTTATCTTAAATTTTTAAATATAGAATTTGAATTAAAAAATTATAAAAAAATATATTTCTTTTTTAAAAAGGGATTCACCCGTCTTAGCTCGTAGCCCACATAGTAATGGGTTGAACTTGATGTTTTTCGGCCCATCATTAGGCTAGCCCATAAAATCCAAAGCCCGTATGAGTTAGACAGCTCTAGAAGGTTCCAATTTGGGCCAGCTCTAGACAAACTATTGAATTTGGGCCAAGTGAATTTTTGGCCCATGATTAGTTGAAACCTAATGTGCAAGTGCTAATGTCTCATGTATTTATCGGATTTCATTGGGGAAAATTACGTGTATAAGCAAACATATACTAGTTAATTACTTAACATAGTTATAGTTTGCCTTAATTACAATTCGCGACCTGCTTTTAGCTATAATTACGCGGCTAACTTTTTAGTTTTGTATAATTCGGAATTTGTATAATATAATTTGTATAACTTTTATATAATTTGGAACCTGTATAATATAATTCATATAACTGTTTACACTTGTGATGTTTGTAATTGTATAAATTCTTTATTTCAAGTTGATACAAAAATAACTGAATTACTACAAATGTACCCGCGAATTATACAAATGATGTAGCTTAAACTGTAGCTACCGCCCATAAATATGCAAACTATAGTTATGGAGCATAATTAAGTTTATTATAGTGGCTATTTGAGAAAATTCCTCTTTTTCTTCTTTTATATTGCGTGATTGATTGTGTGACTTTTATTATGAGTTTCTCATGACAATTAATTTTGATCATCCTTATAGCTACTCCACAAGAAATTGAACAAGTTTTCCAGAAATTAAATAAGTGTAATCTTTACTTAGCTTATATAAAGTTTATAACACAGTATAATGAGTATAGTAATTGTAAAATATGTATATATAACTAAATATGTATACTGAGACTATACATTTGGCTACATGGTCAAAAATATTTATAGCCAATAGTTAATATACATGCATATATTATAAACTAATTATACGTACATATGCCAAACTATTAAATTAATTTTCCGTTTCTTTTAACTTAGATTATTATAAACCTGAATACTAACATACTAAAAGGACAATGAAGATCATCAATAATCAACATATTTGGGATGATTAAAATTCCTCCGCATAAAGGTCTCAAGTTTGAGTTCAGAAAAAAATAAATTATTAAACGCCAATTCCACGGAATTGGCCTTGTATCATGCAAATTTGAATTAGTTGGACTTCAATGCATGTATCTAATATTGAGTGAAACATCAAGAAAATAAGATCACCAATATAATAACATCATTTTTAGCACCACCATGAGTTGTAGTTAGATGATTGAGATTCCTCCACTCTTGATCATAAAAGTCTCATATTCAAGCCTCCGAAATGAAAAAAATAATCTTCATAGTAATCCCCCCAAATAAATGCGTGAATATCAGACACCGAGTAAAATATAGAAAATAAAACATCATCTTTGTCATTATGATGACTTACTCCAATGAATCTCAATTTCACCCTATGCAACTAAACTAGTTGGTCAACCATACTTAATACAATTTGCCTAAGCTTACCTCACTTTAGCCTCCACAACACACACACCAAAATAAACCTAGCTATTATTTCTAATTTTTGGACTTTATAAATTGAGTTGAAAAATCAACTCTGTAACAATATATTCATCCTACAAAGTAAAATCAAATTCTATAAGATACAATCAAAAATTAGAATATTTCGATAAAGTAATTAATCTTAAACTATTTTCTTCATCAACACTTATAATCTTGTGATATTACGAGAGTACTCTTTCACACAATATGTATGAGTTCAATTCACATCGTCCTCCTTTCCTTCTCACATACATGAAAAAGAAGTGTGTGACCAAATAAATTATGGAGTATTAAATAAAAGGAGGAATTAAAGCATGATTTTGACTTCATGCATTATATGAGATATTGAGATTACTAATTGGTTTAGGAGGGTTACCAACCAAACCAATGAAAGAGCCATGACTTTAATTTAACATATATTGATTTAATAAAGTTATTTCAACACGTAAAACAAGATTTAGAAATAGTTAGCCAACTAATCAATTGCAACGTACACAAATAGTTTTTTTTTGGAAGATAACCAATTAGTCAAATTAAGCCCATCATAAATATATATGAAAATGATATTCAATATCTATATTTTACTATTTTTTTGGCATAACATCTGTATTTAATTTATTGAACTGAATAATTTAGATTTATGTGGCATTTGGCTAAATAACAAACTTCATAATTAAGGACTCTGCCTAAATTGTTTGTTTATTTTAGGTTTTTCTTTATTGATAATTAATATATAATCCTAAAAGAGAGAGAATTTGGTCTTTCTTTCTATTGAGTTCCTAATTCTTAATTTATTGAGACTAATTAAGTCGTTTTTCTTCAATAGAAATGACGTTTAAGCAAAGCATAGAGCTCTTCCCTTCTCGAGTCCGGCTCCAAAATAGATACGTTTTGCACATCACATACCAAAATGGACCCTCACTAAAAATATAGATCAAAACGAACACTTCGACCTACAAATTGACTAAGTCTTATTTAAGATTAATAATATTATCAGAAGTCGATTTTATATATATAAAGTAATTTATTGAGTTGCTCGTGATATTATCTTAACCAAATGAAAAAACTATTGAAAATGGAATTAAAGGGCAAATGTTTCGGTATATACTCTTCCTTTTTAGTTGTTATAATGAGTTTTCATTTTCTAGAGTTAATTTCACTAATTTTTCAAATTGCATTTTTTTATATCAATATGATGAAAAAATACACTTAAAATGTCAGTCAAAGTTCATATCGTTCAAATTTAAAAGAAATAAATCTTAGAATATTAGTCAAAGTTCATATAATTTGAATCTAAAAAAAAAAAACTATATCAATCAAAACGAAACGGAGCGAGTATATTTTAACCAACATACACGGTACAAATACCATGATCACTAAATTAATGAAACCATTATTAAAGATGTGTTGCATTCATCATGGATATTGTAACCAAAAAAATGACAACTATTACTCTCTCTGTCTTAAATTAAAGGGAAAAAGAATAAATATACTCTAAACTATCGTAAATGGTATGCAGTAACAGCTGATAAGGGTTGAAAAAATTTTTTTTGCCTTAGGCCTCCAATTTTAGGGGGGCCCATTTTTTAGTTTATTTGATAGGAATAAATTTTTTAAAAAATAGAACTAAGACTCCAAATCCAAACGGCATTAATGAGGTAATTTAATATGACTATTACTTTTTATCTTTTCAATAAAAAAAATAAAAATAATGTGTACTTTTTTTTAATTGTACAAGTTATCTTTTTTTTTACCTTATTCTTTTTCTAATTTTATTTTTATATGTTTTATCCTTCTCTCTTCCTCTCTTCTATTTTTTCTCTCTTTCTCTTTTCTAATTTTACATCTCTCTCTTATTCAAAGTTTAAGAATTTACTTGTTCTATTGATAATTTCAATTTAAAAAAAAATTACTTTATGTTTTAAATTTGGAGAAAAATATATCGCAGCAGCCCAATTTATTTTCGAAAATCAAGTCTTTATAGTTCTTGAATCCGGTAATATCATTCTAATTTCTAATATTATTTTTGTTTTGTGTCTTATGTTTATTATATTTTTTTTATTTAATATTGTAAATAGTGTTTAAAATATTTGTTAGGTACTCAATCAAATAAAAAGACTTGATTCTTTTCCAAATGCTTACATTGCTTATAGAATAATGTTAACAATTCATGTAGCAGTCGCCTCAGCTGAAAGAAGTTTTTCAAAATTAAAAATAATAAAATCTTATTTAAGATTAATAATGTCTCAAGAAAGATTAAGAGATTTAGCTATATTATCGATTTAATTATTAGAAGAGATTGACTACACAAAAATTATTAACAACTTTTGCATCTCAAAAAATTAGAAAAATATATTTTAAATAAAAATATATATAATTGTTTAATTTTTTTTAAGGCCTCTAGTTTGATTTTGGCCTTAGGCCAACGAATNAGTAATTTATTGAGTTGCTCGTGATATTATCTTAACCAAATGAAAAAACTATTGAAAATGGAATTAAAGGGCAAATGTTTCGGTATATACTCTTCCTTTTTAGTTGTTATGATGAGTTTTCATTTTCTAGAGTTAATTTCACTAATTTTTCAAATTGCATTTTTTTATATCAATATGATGAAAAAATACACTTAAAATGTCAGTCAAAGTTCATATCGTTCAAATTTAAAAGAAATAAATCTTAGAATATTAGTCAAAGTTCATATAATTTGAATCTAAAAAAAAAAAACTATATCAATCAAAACGAAACGGAGCGAGTATATTTTAACCAACATACACGGTACAAATACCATGATCACTAAATTAATGAAACCATTATTAAAGATGTGTTGCATTCATCATGGATATTGTAACCAAAAAAATGACAACTATTACTCTCTGTCTTAAATTAAAAGGAAAAAAGAATAAATATACCCCAAATTATCGTAAATGATATGCATGGACGACGGGTAAGGGTTGAAAAGAAAATTTTGGCCTTAGGCCCCCAATTTTAGGGGGCTCCATTTTTTTAGTTTATTAGATAGGAATAAATTTTTTAAAAAATAGAACTAAGACTCCAAATTCAAACGACATTAATGAAGTGATTTGATATGACTATTACTTTTTATCTTTTCAATAAAAAAAATAAAAAATAATGTGTACTTTTTTTTTTTAATTGTACAAGTTATCTTTCTTTTTTTTACCTTATTCTTTTTCTAATTTTATTTTTATATATTCTATCCTTCTCTCTTCCTCTCTTCTATTTCTTCTCTCTTTCTCTTTTCCAATCTTACATCTCTCTTAATTTATGTTTTAAATTTGGAGAAAAATATATCGCAGCAGCCCAATTCATTTTCGAAAATCAAGTCCTTATAGTTCTTGAATCCGGTAATATCATTCTAATATTATTTTTATTTTATGTCTTATGTTTATTATAGTTTTTTATTTGATATTATAAATAGTGTTTAAAATATTTGTTAGATACTCAATTAAATAAAAAGACTTGATTTTTTTTCAAATGCTTCCATTGCTTATAGAATAATGTTAACAATTCATGTAGCAGTCGCCTCAGCTGAAAGAAGTTTTTCAAAATTAAAAATAATAAAATCTTATTTAAGATCAACACTGTCTCAAGAAAGATTAAGTGATTTAGCTATATTATCTAATGAAAAAGAATTATTAGAAGAGATTGACTACACAAAAATTATTAACTACTTTTGCATTTCAAAAAACTAGAAAAATATATTTCAAATAAAAATATATATAATTGTTTAATTTTTTTAAGGCTTCTAGTTTGATTTTGGCCTTAGCCCACCAACGAGTTTATGCCGCCCTGATGGCGTCATACTTTTGAGACATTTGTCCTTTTTCCCTAAATTAAATTGTGTAATGATTTTTAAAAATAATTAAATTAATTTTTATTTTATTTTATTCGTAGTAATAATTGATCTTGAACCCATATATATATATATATATATATACATATACATATATTCCAATTAATAAAATTCCTAATGTATAGGTTACTAAATTAAGAATGATTAATATAATTTGATTATTATATGTGTGACCCTTGAAGTGGCACAGTTCATGGAGAAGTGGGGGGACATGGTGGGTGGAGGATTTTTCAAATTTAGTTCATTATAAAAATGGTGGATTACTGTGGAGTAAGCACACACTAAAACAAGAATCCCTTCTGAATCTAAATATACCCTTTAATATTTTACTATAATTGTGTTCTAATTTTTAGTATATAAATAAATACTGTAACCCCAGTTCCTATTTGCAATTAGTATTCTTTTGGTTCTTGCTAATATCTTGTTTCTTTCAAAAAGATTTGATTTTAATGAAGAAATTAGAACCCCACAGAGAGAATTCTAAGGTTGAAGATAGATAATCCCTTTCTTGTAAGTCTTTATCTTTTACTCTGCAGATTTTCTTGATTTTTCTTCTTTATTTTGATGTTTGCTTGGTTATAACTTGGTATTTATATGAAAGATCACTTTTTGGCAAATGGGGTTTGTTTAATTCCCCTCCTTTTTTACTCCTTAATTTGTTTTGGTATGGATTCAATGCTTATATGGTTTTGCCTAAAGTTTCTTCAATTTTGTTCTTTGCTAGGGTACTTTCTATGTTCTTGCTTTTGTCTCCTTTTGGCAATGTTTATTCAGGGATTTTCTTGGGTGCCCTTTTTTGGTCCATTTTTGATGTTGTAATATGCTAAGCTTATGTTGTTGCTGATTAGAGTTGTCTCATTTTTCTAAAGTTGAACTCTGATGAATGCAATGTTCCACATCTGTGAGTGAATGAAATCTTGAGCTCCTGAATAAGGTTTGAGCAATCATCCTACTTTTGAACTAGCTTTTGGGCTGTGAGCTAGGCTCGAGACCTAATTTGACAATATCTGAAGCTAATCAGCTGTTTTGCTTTGTTCTTGAATATTTGGTATTCTTGTATGACCTGCCTTTGTTTAGCTGTACTGCTCTTCGTATAGTTTGTTAGCTTTTTGATCATTCTTTAGAAACATCTTTTTTTTGTGTTCTAAGGCAACTTCTGTTATGTTCTAATTTCAGACAGTTCTGTTACAGAACATATTGTTCAAGGCATAAGTTTGTGTCTTCTTCATATCACCAAAAGGATGGGAGATCACTTTGTGTTTCTGGTTGATCGTTTGCTGACTGAATCAACTTTGGAGGCTGCAATTGAGAGCAGGAATCAGAATCTATTAGCATCATGGACAACTGATGACCCGACAGCTTATTGCTCCTCCCAAAGTGCTGATGCTGTTTTAACTCCAGGAAAAATGGTGGAATGTAGGATATGCCAAGATGAGGATATGGATTCAAATATGGAGGCTCCATGCTCTTGCTGTGGTAGCTTGAAGGTTTGTGGACCCTTGTTTATAAGTATTATCTTTCAGTTAAAGTATGCAAAGATGTTATCAATTGGTGTATTAGTCTTTTGTCATGCTTGTGCTTGTGAGGGATTGATGTAAAATAGCTGGTATTTTTTGCTCAAAAGCAAATTCCTGTTATGCAATGCACAGTCATAGTTAGTCTTTTTCTCTTCCTACTAATTAATAATTCTATTTAAGATGGTGTGAGATTGAGACGGGAGCCTTTATGTAGCTAGTAAAGTTGCTTCCATGTGACCAAGAGGTCACAGGTTCGAGCCGTTGAGACGATGTCTTGAAAGAAATGCAGGGAAGGCTGCATACAATAGAACGTTGTGGTCCGGCCCTTCTCCGGTTCTAGCGCATAGCAGAAGCTTAGTACACCGGGCTGCCCTTTTTTAAGATTGTGTGAGATAGGTTTTACTTTCACAGGCATATTTAAATTCCGATGAGCCATCAAATATTGTGAGTACTAACACATTCTGCCTTAGAGTGGATGTGGCCATATATAGGATATGCTACTTCATATTTATGCTTGCTTGTCAAAGGATTTGTTTAGAATTGTGTTTGAATGTGCTGTTCTTATAACTGTTTAATGCCTTCCAAACAATTTCAATTTGTAACTCTCTAATATTGAAAGTTGGCTCGTCTGGATACTTCTTCATGTTCCTCCTTTTTTGGGCCCTTGAACCAGTTTATTATTGCAAATTACTGTCTGCCCACTTGAGAAAAAGGTTGAAGATCCTGAGTTCTACCTTTGTCCTCATTGTTTTGCTTTGAAGGTCCAGATCCTGTATGGATTTATTTTGCGTGTTGAATATGCTTTGAAATTGTTCTGCTTTTACCTTATCCTTCTTTCCTCGCCCCAGCCCCAAGAGAGATGAGGTTTGCATTTGTTCCCTCGCTCCTTGTAATAGACAAGTTGGAGCAAGTAGAAAAGAAGAAATTTGAGAAACTTGAACCTTCTAATTAGTGGGGTTAGTGGTTAAGTACTTGGCCAATCCAAGCAGGCATTTGAACTCTCAACTAGTATCATATGTCTAGATGTTTAATAGAAGTGAAAGTTGGCTGTGATGGCACGTGTGTGCTGATTCCCTTATCCTTTTGCCCCCACATAATTCTCTCGTGTCTTTCTATGTTTCTCCATGTTCCACATAGCATCAACAATATGTAACATCTATTAAAATTGATCAATGTCTTGCCAGAATTCTTTCGTGAATGGTAAAGTTGACACAAGTGAACTAAGTTGTATTTACTATTGGACTTACATGATTAGTTTTGCACAGTGCTCTGTTGCCATGCAATTCCACTGATCAGTTTCTCTCTTCATGAATGTCCCTATCTAATGTGATATTTGATATACTCAGAGCAAACTTTGATAGGGGAAAGAAAAGGGGAGTTACATGTTCTAGCCTTATTCTAATTCTTGTTTTGTGTTCATATACTACTCATTAAGTAATTTCAGATTTAAACTTGATCGTCTCACTTGAACTGCTACTCCCTCCCCCACCCCCTGAAGAAAAAAAAAAATAGACCGAGATATTGATAGGGCGGTGCTATATTTCATTAAACTGTTCTCCTTCCATTTCTAATATTCTAATATTTTCTGTTTGAACATGTTTTCCAACTGCTTTTGGATTGTCTTTTTTCTTCCAGTATGCACATCGTAGATGCGTGCAAAGGTGGTGTAATGAGAAGGGTGATACCATTTGCGAGATCTGCCACCAGGTCAGATATGTTCGCTATTTTGTTTGTCTATCTTACAGGTTAAACATAATTTGCAGCAAAGCAATCACTTTCGCTGCATCAAAATCATCATTAGTATTTCCTGTTTGATTATTTGGGTACATTACAGTAGTTCAGCGCGTGCTTGATCAATTCAGTTACTGTTGATTGCTTATTTTCTTATTTTTGCATTTGTGTGAATAGCCTTTCAGGCCAGGTTACACAGCACCACCCTCGATTTTTCGCCTTGGTGGCATTCCAATGAACTTAAGGTGTCTTTTCTTCTTTCACGCTTTTATACATGATAGAAATTTGAATATCCCTGTGTCACATTTCCATGTTGCTTTTCTCATTAGATCACTTGAGAACATATGTATATGGTGTTTCTATTAGGGGGAATTGGCGAATAGTCAGAAGGAACTTGAATAATCAACGTGTGATAGCAGTGGTTTCAACTGATCACAATCTCATTAACTCTGATGAAAATGAAGTTTATACACCAAGAAGCATGATGTATTGTCGTGTATTTGCCATGATAGTAATCTCTCTTTCTCTCTCTCTCTCCATATACACACACGTCTGTATACATGTACACTCACACACAGTAAAAAAACCTGCTTACGAGAACACGGGTTCAAGCCTTGGAAACAGCCTCTTGCAGAAATGCAAGGTAAGGCTGTGTACAATAGGCTAGGCCCTTGTGGTCGGGCCCTTCCCCGGACCCTGTGCATAGCAGGAGCTTTAGTGCACCGGGTTGCCTTTTGCTTACGAGAACAGGAATGTAATTAAATTGATATGCAACACAAAAAGTGATCACTTGGGAGAACATGAAATTATACGATGCACTAGTTCCCGTGCTTGGCTGGAACACATGTCATACTAGTAGCAGCATGTTTTTTTATATGCCATAAACAAGTAATAACATCACTCACCCATTTTGAATCTGGAAGGATTTCTTTGTACTTTGGGAACCATGTTTGATAATTTCTTAATTTATATGCTGCATTCTAACTTCTTTTTTTCATTTTGCTTTCTTAATAGTTTATGCTGCTTCTAGTTATACGTCACGCTCTTCCTCTCATAGTTGATCAAGCAGGGGACTACTCACTTCCATTGGTTATGGTAAGGTAGTTGAATAGGGAAAATGGTAACGTATTGCTATTACACATAATGTCATCTCACTTGTTACGCATTGCTTGCAGTTGCTACTTCTTAGAGTTATGGGCATTGTTCTGCCCGTCTACGTCATAATGAAAGCAGTGATTTCTTGCCACCACCGGCAACACCAACAGGTGTGTGAGAATCTTTTTTCCTCTAAGTTTCGCCTTGACATAATTTGCCTCCTAAGTTAAAGACATTCTTTGTTCAACCTTCATGACAGGCTACTTTGCCCATCTCTTCGTCCCGTGAAGAAGCTAGCCTGGTGACTCTGCAACAAGAACCTCCCATAACTGCTATCCAATGAATGAATTTTGTTGTTGAACAACAAAGAGAAGTTTTTCTCCGAGATATAGGATATGCATCTGACAGCAGTGTCGATCTTCATTTCCCCGCTGTTGTTACTCTCTGTTCCAGCATATGTTGCGGGAGTTGCCACCCCACACTTAGACTCTTGTTTGTCGTCGAGAACTGCTCCAAAGTCGTGAAGGATTGACCAGTCGACAAGAAGTTATATACTGAAGAGATCTGTGAGGAGAATTCAAAATAGAAGCATAGAGGTAAAAAAGAAAGGACTCAAAAGAGATGAAAAATGTCCAATTTTACAACTAGAGATATCTGAAGTTGTGAATTAGTCAGAAAAATCTATGTAGAGTTATAATATGTATATGAACACTTTTGAAGGAATACAAAAACTAGCAAAAAAAAGTTGTTGCTTTTAGTACTGAAAATGTTCCAAGATCATATTTTCAAAATATGATCAAAGATATATTTCAAAAAATTTGATTCAAAATCTATGATCAAACGTTAGTTAAGACAACATTAGATTGATGTCACACTCCGGTAATTTACTTATTTTGAACCGGAGGGAGAGAGTAATTATCTTCACTTTGCAAATACAGATTTTAGGGCTCGTTTGGTAAGAGGGATAAGAGATAACTATTTTCGAGGTTAATTTTAAGATGAGTTTATCCCATGTTTGTTTATGATAATTACAATGCGCTTTAAACATCTCTACCTGTAAAATTAAGGATTTAAAATCTCTTAATTGAAAAACAAGTTCTTTAAAAAATTGAGGAAAATGATTTCTCCGTTAAAAGTAGGAAAACAAATTTCACAAAGTAATATTTCATATTGACCATGTCCTTCATACCCTCCAACACACTTCATTACACCCCACCCCTACCCCTCCCGTGCCTCGCATAATATTTATCTAGATTATATAAAAATGACTTTTAGGATAATATGTTTTGCTAATGTACAACATACACAAAAAACATAAAAACACTCACTTATTTTCCTAGAAAACATTTTGACCCGGAATGGCAAATCCACCAATGGATAGTGCTTCTAGGTCAAATCAAATATGCATGGGCAGAAAACAAGAATCTATGAAGTTCCTTCTAAACTCAGAACCTGCAACACTTAAATTCCAGATACACCATTCTACACAATGCTAGCATATTTGACAGTCTCCACTTGTAAAATCAACGCAGAAAATCACAAAATGCAACACAACAAGAAGGTTGTTAGACCATAGCTTGCTCGAAGGAAGAAGCTAATCAAGACAGGGCAGAATCCAAGATCAGATGGAGAGAGTAGCAGGGGGTGAAAATGCAGGTTCTCAAAATAACATCTTTGTTCAGTTACACTTGAAAAGTAAATCTGTACACTCCATTTGGGAAAAATAGGAGATGAAAAAGAAGTATGATTAAAATTCTTTAGCAGTAGAGATCCACATATGAATCATCTCAGTTTGTTTCCTACTTCGCGCCTCGTTTGACCTGTATCTGAATTATACATACACCATGTGTAGATCTGTCCCTTTAACACACTCAGTTCCAGCTTCTTCTTGGCCTGAAATGTTCGCGGAAGAGAAAAAAAACAATAAGACAGCAAGAATGTCAACCTCCAATGATCTCAAACTCCACCTCTTGAAAAATCTTTCAACTTTTTAAACTTCCTTCTACATTTCAAATTTTGCTTTAAAATTATGTTGTTTTTGTTGTTATACCGACTTGAATGATGTCATAAGTAATAGTCATATATTCTTCAAAGAGTGTAGATGTTTATACTTCCGATTCTTTTGCTGAGAACGCCAAAAGCAAGCCAACGCTCCAAATGCACAGCTCGCAACTGCAATTGCCAATGCAGCTCCTAGTGGAACCACAACTGCATTTGTTGAAGCTACCAGCTCCTCATTAACTGTTTTTTCAGTCCCACCACCTGCTTGCAGCTCTTTGTCCTTGTAGAGATTCACTAGCTCTTTCCCGTAGTAACTAACCAGAAACTTAAAAACCTCATTCTCGTTCCAATCAATCTTACTATTTTCATCGCTCGTTTTGCGTGGGTTGAGATAACATGACGGACAAAGTTGCTTTGGAGGCCAAGTAACTTTGGGAAATTCAGGATCACCTGCTCCTAGTGATTCATCTTTCATTAGTCGCTCATTAACTTGGTTGTGGGCACTCCACAACCACAGGGCAAAATCACGCGCTTTCTTGAAAGGACTAGATACACTGGAATTGCAAACATTTAAAACATAACAGTTACTCGACCAGCCTGGACGGTCAGATAAAAAAATGTAACATTCAGAAAGATAAGTTGAGACACAAAAAGAACCTCTTCGATGTTTTACCTTGAACACATGCCATGAAAGTGTTGCCTACATTCCTCACAGACGAAAAAGTTGTATATAAAATCACAGGTAGTTCTGAATGCCAAGTCACTTTCTCCATCCTCAACTCTGACAGAGAGTGAGTGTAACAACACCCACAAACCGCAACTGCAAAAGATATAAACATGTGGGTGAGAAAACTGCCAAAATAAATTAATATCATAAAATCAGTTGATTAACTTTTGATACCCAATGCCCTTTGCTACTAAATCTTTTTAGCACAAGCATTTTTAGCACTGAACTAAATTGAACCACTTTTTTGGGTTGCTGATTTATATTCTGCTACTTGTCAAAAGAAGATGCATAAAAGACAGTGGTAGAGGCCGGCAAGAAAGACCAAAGTAACAGACAATTTAAAAACGATACTTCGACCGTGTCAATCAACTGTGTTGCTGCAGGAGCACTGATCAATCCATCACGGCCAATTGAAGAGTTAATATTAACCCCACCCTCCCTCCCTGACTGCGACCGAACCAACCTAATTGTCTGTCTCCTTCTCATCGTCTCTCTCAACGTTTAACAAAACCCCAGACCATACATTTGCAGGTGCAAACTTCACGCTCTAGGTATTAAGGCTATCAATGAAGCAAAGATTGAATTCATAGTATACAGGCATTTAAGAAGAAAATGAACCACAGTTTCCAGCTACAAGTGCTTTGGAGATTCGGGTCCACCTTTAGATTATGTATCCAGCATTTTAACGTTTAAAATTTATCAGACTTCTACACCACAAGATAAACAAACCCAATTCTTCAACTTCATCTGTAATTTACTATTTTAGTTTTTTCCAAATCCTCTGCATCTTTAACAGTAGGCTATTCTCAACATGTGTGTCAGTCAGGGTTCCAAGGAATTCTACAGAGGACTTCCCAAGTAGAATGAGAAAAATATAATTCTACATCCTTTTAAAAAAAGCTTTTATAACATTGATCCGTTTAGGAATTTCAACTATTTGCCATTGTAAAAAGTTTCGAGTCTGAAAAATAATCAAGAAAAGATAAGTTAAAACAAATAGCAATGTTTAATATGAATAAACAATATGGATTACATTCTTTAGGATGTCACAACATTTACAAAGGACGTCCTCTGATTCTTCTCCTCAACCAAGTCACGTTCACTAGACGTACATCAAAGTTCGAACCAGTGACGTGTGCATAACCCATACATCACAAGTTACGATCTTACTACTAGACCAAAGCCTTGGGGGCATGCTGGAGTTATAAGTAAATCCATGTCTTGGATTTAAATAATTGATCTTGTTTTGGTCCAACATCTCTTGTATTTGGAATCACGACCAATTTTATATGGACTAAATCCACTAAATTTTACAGCCTTTCTACCTCCAGAAGGTAGAGGTAAGGACTAAGGTTTGCGTACACTCTACCCTCCCCAAACCCACCTGTGGGATTTCACTGGGTATGTTGTTGTACTGCCATTACAGCCTTCCTCCTGCAAATAATACTACTTTTTTTTTGGATAAAGGTGATGACCCAGCCAACTTGTGCACACCTCAAATATTCCACCGGGTACCAACTATTTCCCACCACCACATACACTGGGTAACTCCGTCTACCAAAGGCACATGGGAAGAACTCACCTCGCATTTTTTTGTCTTTATTGAGATTTGAATCCTGGTCTCCCAGGATTTTCACCTCTTCATTGACTGTTAGGACACACCCTTGGGTGCAAACCAACATCAGAAGCAAAAGATAAAATTCAACCATACATGTTGACATTTCAAATACCCTAGCCACTGCCCCACTTGGCCCTTTAGGCCGACTAAACATGCTTCATCTGACACTTACATCGAAAAAATAGCTTAAAAGAAATTTACAGAATGCAAATCCTCAACTTTAACATCTCAGTAATGAATTATCTGGCTATGAGTTTATCTACTTTACTATATTCTTCTAAACAACTTTTCTACAATCATAAAATCGTAAAAGTTTCACATATGATAAAGAGTACATGAATGATCCATTACCTGAAACCTCTGGTATCATTCTTGCTGCCACGACAATACATCTGCATGAAATAGACTGTCATAAAACGAATCGGAAATGCTTTGCACGGCACAGCAAAGCAAAATGCAGAATTCCTTCAAGCTATTAATATGTAAAAAGATGGGAGTATCTTCGTGCACAAGACAATTCCACTTTTACAAATTCCACCAAAATAGTGAAAGCTAGGGATCTCATGTAAGTCAAAATTAGAAGTAGGGTGAGGGGAGGAGCTATAGAACCACTAAGATATGTACAAGCTCAATCAAACTGAAAATTATTTATACATGTGGAGCACATCTCATCTAACTAACCCTTCCCCTTTCCCTATCTACCACCCACATCCCAACAGAAAAATACTAAGGAAATGAAAAAGGGACTCAAAACTAAAACACAAAAAAGGTTGGGCAAGCAAAAGGTTAGCATTCTTATGCAGCCAATAGATAGTTACTGAAAAAAATAATCTAAAATAAGTTTATTAGTCCAACCACGGAAGATAAATAAGCTAAATCAAACTCAAAGACACATATCGCAGATTATTCTTTTTTTTGACAAGGTACATATCACAGATACTTTTTTTTTTTTTGAAAAAGTTAACATTCACAGATACTTATTTTATTCAACATATAGCAGCAATTCCTCCCCTTCCCACAACCTGCACCCACGAGAAAGGACAAAAAGAAAAAGGACCGAAATATAAACACAGAAAAAGAGATGGTTGGACGAGCAAAAGGCTAGCTATCATATATTACCAAGAGAACATTATGAAAATAATAAATACTATGATAGTTTAGTTTCCCAGCCACAAAAGTATTTCAGAAACATTTTTCAGGATTCATTAACCTGCTCAGCAGAAGGACAATAAAGTTAACAATTTATTGTCTCGTAACACCATGATTCCTAATGACCAGTAACTACTATGTCATAAAACCTGTGTTTTCAGAATTAGTCCTGTTAAGATTAATGCTGAAATTTTTCCAGAGAACTACAACTAGATTTAAGAATAATTGGCATAAGTACACTCCAAACGGAAGCACTTATAGATATAACGAGGGATGCACACATTCCTGTTAAATGTTAGGATATAGTAATAGTAGTGTATCTACTTCCTAGAATAAATAGATAATACATCTACTCAATTTATGGGGCACTCTTTCCACAGTAGAACATCCCAAAACATGTGCTCCATTTCAATAATAAAATTCTATATAGTTTCTAAAACTAAAAGAATTCAAATTCATGTACCAAATCATTTTAAAACTTTGATGTGATATTTCATCTTTCAAATATTCTTTTCAACCATTACCTTAACATTTTCTGCCATTACCACTAATATAATTACATAAGTAGAATTAATATTTAAAACACCTTGTCCATTTAAATGTCATATATAACAAGACATAAAGCAGAACTGCAGAAGAAATAAACAAGGATTCTGCCTTGGGAAATCCCTGTACTTGACTCCATTTGTCAGTTGGACCCTTCTACTCATTACTTTGCCAAATGAATACTTAAACTCAATGAAACTCTATTTTTTGAACTCCTCTGACCATTGACCAAACTTATATGGCATTAAATTGACTGAGTTGGACAACTACGTGACTACACGCGTTTTGTAGCAAGTGACTACAATATTTCTATTTTTAAAATATTAAAATTAACACAAGAAAACAATAGTAATATTTAAAAAAAAAAAAACTCAAATCATCTCACCTTCTTCTTCAGCCCCACCCACCCCTTCCTCTTTTCTTCTTCTTCTTCAGATGAGTACTCACCCACTCATCCATCATTCTTTCTTTGTTTTCAACACCCAACCCATTCTATTTTTTTTCATTGTCTTCTTCGATAAACAGTACCCTTCACAACTGCCACCATTACCATAAAAAAATATTAAAAAGTTACCGAAACATCTAGCTAATCCATTTTCATTTTTATGTTCTTATATAAAATTTTCAAGATCTATTATATTTCTTAGATTATTCACAAACCAGTTTTTTTTAATTCAAAATTTCTGTGATATTTGAGTTTATTGATTCAAAATAAATGGAACAGATCCTCAAGTAAACCTAATGGCTAATGAATTTTTGGGTTTGATTTTTTTTTTGGGACAATGCAATTTTTTTCAGGGATGAGGAGTGCAAATGGAGAAGACGATGAAGTGGGGAATTGGGGGAGAGGAATTGCACCTTTTTAAAAATATTATTTATCTTTTTTAATAATAAATTTCTGATGTGTCATTAAATATTTAAAAAAGTTATGACGTGTCACTAAAAAAAATGGTGTGGAGTTCACGTGTAGCTGCGTGTATCANAAAAAAAAAAAAAACTCAAATCATCTCACCTTCTTCTTCAGCCCCACCCACCCCTTCTCTCTCCATCTTCAGTCCCCAGCCCACCCCTTCCTCTTTTCTTCTTCTTCTTCAGATGAGTACTCACCCACTCATCCATCATTCTTTCTTTGTTTTCAGCACCCACCTCATTCTATTTTTTTTCATCGTCTTCTTCGATAAACAGTACCCTTCACAACTGCCACCATTACCATAAAAAAATACATCTAGCTAATCCATTTTCATTTTTATGTTCTTATATAAAATTTTCAAGATCTACATATTTCTTAGATTATTCACAAACCAGTTTTTTTTAATTCAAAATTTCTGTGATATTTGAGTTTATCGATTCAAAATAAATGGAACAGATCCTCAAGTAAACCTAATGGCTAATGAATTTTTGTGTTTGAACTTTTTTTTGGGACAATGCAATTTTTTTCAGGGATGAGGAGTGCAAATGGAGAAGACGATGAAGTGGGGAATTGGGGGAGAGGAATTGCACCTTTTTAAAAATATTATTTATCTTTTTTAATAATAAATTTCTGATGTGTCATTAAATATTTAAAAAAGTTATGACGTGTCACTAAAAAAAATGGTGTGGAGTTCACGTGTAGCTGCGTGTATCACACTTCCACAGATTATGTGAGAAAAGGGTTTAAAATATTGTGTTTAGTGGAGTGTCTCTCAGGTCATTCCGCCAATAAACAATAATATATGTTGCTGTTGTAGAAAAAAAAGGTGGATATGAAGAAAACTGCTTTATAATTAAGGTGTATTTGATTGATCGATTGATTGTGTGACAGTACAAGAACCCGTTTGGATTAGGTGATTAAAAGTAGTTGGTAAGTATCAAGTTCTTTAAAGCACTTTTAGGTGTTGAACCTAATTTTATAAATAAGTAGTTACATGTTTAGATCAAAGTACTGAAACTGGTAATAAGCTAATAAGCAATTAATGTGCTTGGTAAAGAGATATTGATTAGCATTTCTCCATAAAAATGATATAGAATGCCCCTAAAACTATAAATTTTTGGAAGTATTTCTACTTAAAAAAGGATGTATGTTGATTGTTGAGTACAGAATAGAGATACAATTAAAGTTGTGTTTTTGGAGTAGTATTTTGGAGATAACATAAGGTATTAAGAATAAAATTGTAGAGATATTGATTAGCGTTTCTCCATAAAAATGATCTAAAATGCCCCTAAAACTATTTATAAAATATACATACAATTTTTGGAAGTATTTCTACTTAAAAAAGGATTTATGATGAGTACAGAATATATCTACAATAAACAAAGTTATGTTTTCGGAGTAGTTATTTGGAGATTACATAAGGTATTAAGAACAAAATTGTAGATAGCACGGTCAAACCAAAAGTGCTTATAAGTTGTAAGACCATAAGGCGAGGGTGACCAACTTATGGCTTTTGACTTACTTTGGATTTTAAACACCTTCGGTATTTATCAAACACATAGATAAGCCAAAAAGTGCTTATAAACTGGTTTAACTAGCTTATGAGTTATCAGTTTAGCCAAACACCCTCTAAGTTTCTTGCTCTAGAATAGAGAACCCTCCACTTCCAGAAAAGGGCATTGTCCAACTTCAACTAAATAAAGAAGTGAACAATGAACTAAGTATGCATCATCTAAAAATAATATTTATGTACTCACCCAATATCCACGAGGAACCTCTTCCCCACAAATTTGGTAATTTCCCAGTGTACCCTTTTTGCTGCAGCTGTCAGCTTCATTATTCGCTAGCAATATCTCTGAAGGACACAGATTATCAAAGTCAACTAGTATATCCGCACTTCCCTTCCGGCACCTAGCACAAATATCCAAATTTAACAAGTCAACAAAAGGCAGGATATGCTTTTACAATTCACAGAACACTGCAATGTAGGAGCTAACCTCTTAGAAGGATGATGAGCCACCAAAAGTTGAAGGAATTTTATAAGTGAAGCCCGAGTCTCTGATTTAATCATCTGCATTAATTGAGGACCAAAGCCATTGAAACTAAGTCATGCAGACCAAAGTTATCCATGAGAGGGAGAGAGAGAGAGAGAGAGAGAGTTAGATTTTTTACTCTTTGGTCTAGAATGATGCCAAAGGCAGTAGAAGTTGCCTCCTCAACGTCATATATAGCTTTGGCAATCTTCATAAGAAAGTTTTTACAGCAGTGAGAGACGCACATAAAATGAACAGCTTAAATTTGTGAAACTAGAAATCAGAACAATATCATATGCTCTCCAAGTAACCTGGCCAGGATCCGAAAAGTTCCTCTGAAGATGCTCATTCTCATACTTCTCATCATCGAAGCCATATGAGCTGAAAGTTCAAAGTCAATGCAATGGGAAAAAATAGTTGATTGAGTACAAAACTAGTGTAAAACTCAGATGTGAAAACAAATTTGAAGTGAAAACGGTACACACAAACAAATGCTTGTCTTCTACTTTCAAGAGTCCAACTCAAGTCCCATACAACATCAGCCTATGGGGTGAGAATTTAGGATATGAAATCAGTCGAATACAATACGGAGTTGATTCTTTTTGGTGAATTTAAGATACGGGAGAAGACCAAACAACAGAGAAATTTATCCATGTCAGAACAATTTTTTGTGCAGTACATAATTCATAAACTCTGCCCGAGCTCTATGTGACACTTCCCAACAACATATATTTTACAGCTGATACAACATTAACGAAAAGCCACATGGAACTGGCTTTTATACTTGTCAAACAATTCTTTACCTTTTTATCCTTAAAACCCAAAAGTAACTTATCAGCTTTACAGGCTTCCTATGGCTATTTCATGTATTTAAGGAACCCTTCTTAGTGGATATTTCTATAATGTCAATGGCAATTACTATTAGAGATAATATAGTTTAAACAGCTTTTTTAACAACCATAATAGCTTAAGATAGCACACTTTATTTGTAACAACTAACTTCCCTAGATCCCAATGACCCAAAAGAAGGCAGCTCAATTGAATTATTAAGACAGATAAATGATCTAATTCTCAAAATTATTACTTCGTTACAGTAGCTACCACAAACACAATCAGCTTAAGAGCTTTCAACACCATAAGACAGCTAACTTTAGGAAATGACTTCACCAATAACTACAAAACCTATGAAGGAGATCATATATACCTTCCCAGTTGTTTGTTGATCCAACCTAAAAGGATATCAGCTGTGCGTCCTCTTTCAATGGTGAGTATTTCACTATTTTCTTGTTTTGGATCCCAACCAACAAACTTCTTAGGAGGGCCCCAGAGAAGCATTGGGTAATACTTCACAGAGAACTTATCACAAAGATTAGAATTTATCTGTGCTGCCAAAAAGATGAAATAAGAGGAAAAATCAGTTAGGGGTATCATGTACGGTAAGAAAAAAGGTCTCTTAGTAGAGTGAAAAAAGAAAAGGCAAATGACAAGAGAACGAAATATTGAAGAAAAGCATCTGCATAAATGGGAGGTATCAAGCAGTAAGTACATTAAAAACTCACTACAGGAGAGAAACTGTGACGATGTGAAATGATTAAAAAAGCAAGAATCCCCAATCAACGCGATATTGACTGAGCCCACCCGAACCAATTTAAATGAGAAGAGCAGAAAAATAAAGAAAGACTGATCAACTTATATCAAAAGACTGACTGATTAAACTTGTCCCTTGTGGCAAAAGATATTAGTACTCATTTGGATAACTACAACACCATTAGAATAGCTTCAAATTGTCTTGTTATCGGTCCTTGAAGACTGATCTACACTCTCTTCTTCGTGGAGGGTGGGAAGTCCACCCAGAGACGCAGACAGAGAGACTATGACCTCAAGGCAACTTCCATTATAATTTTCAGACATACAAAACGGTGAATAAGAGGGAAAGAGAGAGCATAATCCATGGATTACAGTTGATTGAAACAACTACAAAGTTTGGAAAAAGAACATCAGAGAAGGATGAACACTTCTTATAAATCTCAGTAACCACCAGAAAAAAGGGAAAATGTAATACACTAACTGACCATTGAAAAAATCCCATTATAAAGACGAGATTATGTACACAAATAGCGGATAAAGTAATTTTTGGAAGCATAAATGAAGCATAGAGTAATACCGTTAATGCACAGTCTACCCTCGTCATTAATATGATCCCTGGATGACTGGCATTTGCTCCATTGAAGAGTTTTGCAACCTTCTCATATTGTGGCTGCAAAAGTATTGCCTCATCATTAGAAATATCACAATGGAAGTTCATATAATAAGAAACAGATTCATACCTTATAATTTCTGCAAGCAGGGCACCTACGAGACGAATAAAAGAGCTTTAAGTGAGAATCACATGGATGCAGACTTGGTTCAAAATAATATATTACGAACTTAAGATAGAAGTTGAACACATGGAAAAGTTGGTCAAACTATTGGTAAGCACACAGCAATGAAACAAGTATAGGTAACATCTTACTTTTCCTCAAAGTCATGTGGATGCTAAACTTTCTCATCTTTTCCTACTTTTATAGAATTTTGATATGAATTCCACCAGTGTCACATATTACATAGCCCAGAAAAAAGAAGAACTAGAATATACAATGAACAGTTATTAGAATTCCTGGATTACGCAAACACATTGCTCGGTGAATAAAAAGAACACAACTAACAATTTACGAATCTAAAAATTAACCAAATTGACGGAGTCTGATGACCATAACAAGCTTCTCTTACTCCTACCAAGTAAAACTTTTTCGTCATTATGATGTCTATATTCAGACTACTCAAACTTTGTATGGGACAAACCGAATCCAAATACTCAGATCCAAAAAGCTACGATCTTTATAATTCCCTCAGAATCCTCTCAGTACATGGTTCCCCAAACTTAAAAAAAGATCCTTTTAACATGTCTAGCAACCAAAACCAAGACAAGGAAGAAAGAAGTTTGCCTCATGAAATGAAATGGGTCATTCCAAAACTTCTCTTCTCCCAACAACTATTGAAATTTAACATTTTTCTGTTCTTTGACTACATATAAACATGCTAAAACCACAGCACCAGCAATTTTCTCTCCAACTATAAATGTTTTTCACTTTCCAATTTGGATCTTCACTGGTATTTCCAATAGGACCCAAGATCATTTGAACGATGTCTCGCATTCTATTTTATCATCAATCGAACCCCCTTTGCGTTTTTTTCTTTTTGTTATCAATGAACTTAGATGTCTCGTATTTCTCAAAAAAAGCCTATTAGACAACCAAGCTGGAACTAAAATCATGTGAGTTAAGGGTTCAAATCCCTTATGTGGTAAAACAAGCTAGGCAACTTTACTCCCATATGCAAGATTTAGTGGCCAGATTTACCCAGTATCCCCACTACTTAGACACAGGTAACCATGAGTACAGTCAACCCAAGTTAATCAGGACACCACAGGGTATAAATAAAACTAATTTAGGACTAAAGAGGTTGTTACAATTGAGATTACATAAAGCAACAAGCAAAAAACTTCTAATTCTCAAAAACGCAGCTAACCCATTGACAAAAACAAGGTAAAAAACTAACCAGTGTGCAAAAAATTCAACAATAGCATAAGGGGCAGGAGTCTCTTTGAGTACTGAATCAAAGTTGGTGGCGTTCAATTCAACAGCAAAGTCAGGCTTTTCACCATCTTGACCACTAATCGCCCGAAGAATTACCCGCTGCGATCCGTTAGAAACCGAAACCGATTGTTCCAAAGTTGACACAAATAGAGCCAAAAAGAGCAAAAATATTGAACAAGACATGGCCAAGATTCAGTAAAAGGGAAAAGGGTGTCTGTAGAAATGGATTTTCGAAGTTTCAGAGCTGAGAAAATCGATCTGATTTGGTAATTTGGGTTAAAGAAACGACTTTTTTAAGATTTTGTTAGGACAGAGGAACAGCTTTACCTAACTCACTACTGTCCCTTTGCCCTCATAGAATTTTCCTTTGAATTTTCTTTTAGGGCTCTCTTATGTGGTATATGCATTAGGTTTTCTTTTCTAAAAACAATAATTGTAATGTTCGGATTAACTCGCATATACCTCGATTAATTTAAGGAAAGGAGCAATAAATATGTTTCTCTTTTCCCAACACTTTTTTGTAGGTTAACTTTGATCAAGTTGAGGAGTCAGGTGGTCTCTCATAGTTTTCGTCGAGTTAATAAAGTAGCAGATATTTTGTCCAGATTAGGTTTTAAACTAACAATGACACAACTAAAGGCAAATTAAGATGGTATATATGTAATAAGTTAATTTGTTTTGACAATCTATCGATAATATAATAACCGTTTTAACTATATATAATATATATGTATCTCTTCTATAAAATATATATATTGTTGGACTGTTTTAAGTAAAAGACTCAAATGTTTCATCGAAATTTGAGGAAAAAAACTCATCTATGCCATTATTTTGTTAACTAAAATGACATATATGAGTCTTTTCTTAAAGTTCGATAACATATTTGAGTCTTTTTCCTTTAAGAAAAATGATTTTATTAATGACGTAGCCAATTTATAATTGACCACGTGTCAATGGTTTTGCAAAAGCGATACTATTTTCTATTAATTAACAAAAATAATGACATGGATGAATCTTTTCTCAAACAAAAATAATATAAATAAGCCTTTTTCCAAAGTTTGAGGACATATTTTGAGCCTTTCCCTTATTTTAACGAACATAATGTCTCGATAAATTGTATCATTTTTCAATAATATATAATATCACACATCGACGATTTAATCAACGAACATACGAGAAAATAAAAGTATGGTATGACCTAGAAGCGTCTACTTGGGTCATACCGTACAAGCCCAACCCCATCACAACCCAACACAAATCAACCCGCTTGCCAATTGAAAGGTATATATATAGGGTTCGTCATCTCTTCTTCTTCCTTCAATACTGTAACAAAGGTAATATATGTGTATACTCTATCCTTCTTCGAATTTTTTAAGTCAAATATTTATCAAAAACAGTCTTTCGGTTAAGGTATGCGTACATTGTATTTGTCTTGGACGTTATTTGCGAGATTATGCATATCAACATTCCTTATTTCCAGTTGCACATCAGCTATTAAGTTTTTAAGCAATCTATATTCTTAGTCCTCCATCAATGTCATTTCTTATATATTTGTTTGAAAGACTGGCAGTAGATAATTCAATTCATTATGAAACCTTGATGCTAACAGAAAGTTACACACCTCAGGTTTATCTTTGCAGCACTTGACTATAACCTCATAAAAGTAGGTAGAGCATCAATTCTAATATTTCAAACATGTTCAATGAAACAACATTTCTGATAGACTAGACCCTCAGCTCAAAACATATGAAAAAGATGACAACATAATAAGAACATCCAACAATCAAGCAATAGAAATAGAAATCTAAGACTAATGTTAATCAAAACTATAATCATACTCAAGCAAATGCAAGACATAAAAATGACACTTATAAGTGGTGAATAACATGAATCATTCATTAAAGATGTCACCAAGTTTCTCTCAAAAAGATTGCAAATTTAAGGAAAATACCCCAAATAATTCAATATATAAGTTTTTTGCAAATGCACCTACATTGTCCTTGCCACATAAATAGTTCAGCAAGACTTCTCCAATTGGATTGCTACAATACCAATACTTCTAACATATCCTAATATCTTAGTCAAAATTTATATAGAAAACTAAGGTTTCTAAAAGAACACATGATCACATTAACCTTGATCCTACTTATTAGTCACGAAGACGCCAAGCTTTCCTGCAACGATCACAGTAGTCGCCATATCGAGAAACATCCCATGTTCAACCACACCTGCAAGCCTCAAAATTGCATCACTAGCTTCTTTTAAATCACTCATATCACTTTTGAAATACAAGTCAATAATATAATTCCCATTATCAGTAACATATGGTTCACTACTTTCCCTAACTACTCTCAGCTTCCCAACACAACCAGCTTCAATAAACAACATCTCAAGCCTTCTCAATGTAAATTCCCAACAAAAGGGTACAATCTCAACTGGCATAGCAAGGCCAGTTCCACCCAAATGACTCACCAATTTTGACTCATCAACAATAACAATAAATTTCTTAGAAGCACCTTCCACCATTTTCTCCCTTAACAATGACCCCCCTCTTCCTTTAACCAAATTCATTTGTGGGTCAACTTCATCAGCACCATCAATTGCCAAATCAAGAATTGGGTGTGCATTCAAATCTGATAAAGGTATCCCTAATGAAACAGCTTGTTCATGGGTAATACTTGATGTGGGTATTCCTACAATGTTCTTCAATTTCCCAATCCTTAACAATTCTGCTATACGGTCTATAGCATGTTTAGCTGTTGACCCTGTTCCAAGACCCAAAACCATGCCAGACTCAACAAACTCAACAGCCTTATATGCAGCAATTTTCTTTAACTCATCTTGGGATAAAATGACAGGTGATGGGGTAGGGGTAACCATCAAAGATGGCTTCAAATTCTTGGCTTTTTCAGACCCAAAGAAATGTGGGTATGCAATTGCCATATCTCTAAATTGCAAAATCAAGAATCAAGTGTTTGTTTTCAAGAAAAATATTAAAGCTTTCACCTTTAAGGGCAAAATCAAGAATCAAGTATTTGTTTTCAAGAAAAAGATTAAAGTTTTCACCTTTAAGGGTAAAATCAAGAATCAAGTGTTTGTTTTCAAGAAAAAGATTAAAGCTTTCACCTTTAAGGGTAAAATCAAGAATCAAGTGTTTGTTTTCAAGAAAAAAGATTAAAGCTTTCACCTTTAAGGGCAAAATCAAGAATCAAGTGTTTGTTTTCAAGAAAAAAGATTAAAACTTTTACCTTTAATGTGTATAAGGGTTCTCCAAGGAGAAAGGGGTTAGTGGGGTGTGATTGATTTGTAGACTACAACATTGGTAAAGAGAGATAAGAGGAGATTTAGGGCTAAAAGATGTGAAGAGGAGAACCAAGAAAGTAGGAAAGGGATATATATAGGAAAGGTTAAGAGAAAAAAAGAGGGGAAAAGTTTAATGTTGGGATTAGAAGAAATCTTGAAAATGGAGGGGGTATTTATGGCCTTATTTGGCAAAATAAAAGGAGAGAGGATCATAAGCGGATGAGGTTGCTTCTCCTTTAATTACAGATCTCAAATTTAAATTTTGAATATGAAAGAATTTAGTAAAGAGCGATTTCATCTAAACGGGGTTTTACATGAAACGAATAATACTTATTCTCAAACAGGGGTGGACCTAGAAGATTGCAAGGGGTTCATATAAACCTTTTCGATGAAAAAACTACACTACAATATTTAAGGTATTATATATATTAATTTTGAATCTTTTAATTAAAAATTAACTTAAAATTTTATTTATTTTAAGAGAAAAGGGGAGGATATTGAGAAGCCTAGGGAAGGAGCATATATAAATAGAGGCCAGCTAGAAAGCGCGGAGGTGAATAATGAAACGAAGTGAGAGGTCGAAGACAAGAAAAAGAGTAGAGTCGATCAGGCTCGACAATCAGGAGAAGCAAAAACGAAATTAGAATTCGGTCGAAAAAGAAACAAGGCTATGTATACCATGACCAATCACCATTGATAAAGAAAAAATCTTTCTATGATTCTAAACCGCTAGACTCCACAATAATTGCAGCTAAACGACGTCACATAAATTGAAACAGAGACAAGTATAATTTTAAAAGGTGTATATATTTCTAATTTCTAAAAGTGTAATTTTGTGAAAATGAAGGGCTAATATTAGAGACAATAAATTAATGCAGTCCTAGTCCCACACAACAAAATTTAGTTACCAAAACAATTCAATTTATGTGTTTTAAGAATTCAAAGCATGTGTGGTACAATGAACTCGATTGGAAGTGTGTTAATAGAGGACGTTGATTAACCTTTATTATGAAATACAACATGTTGCATCAACTTAATAATTTGTAGAATATGTTGTTACATTTTATTTTGTATTAATATTATTGGATGATAAGGTTGAAGTGCATAAATACATGATTTCTGGATCATCATTTAAAGGATATTCATTGTGCATAAAATTTATAAGTTTATCCATTTTAAAATTACTTCAAATATGTGGTATTAAATCTTATATGATTGAGATTTAATTATTATTGTCTAAACTTTATGCACATTTGGTATATGATTGAATTCAGTTATTTTTCGCTAAATTAAGATACATGTCTGATTTAAGTTATTTTTATTTGAACTTCAACTTGTGATAATCATCTTCTTGACAATACATTTTAATTATATTTAGTCTTTCAAAAAAACAAAAAAGAATTTGTGGTGACACAATAATTATGCTCGACACTCTCTTTATGTTTTGCTCCAAGATGTCGAGAAACTTCTTTTCAAATCACCATCATTAACATGTTCAATTTTTTATCTAATGACTAGTATATATATTGAGCTTTTCTAATCGATCAATAATCACTGTTAATCACTATTTTCCGCAACTCATAAGCTAGTGATATCTCTCCAATACTTATTTGATAAGATAAATGCATAAACAAATAAATAAATACTGTATTATTCATTGGCTGTCACTTAGCTTATCAATTACCAGCATCTTCCACAAATAAGCAAAGAAATAAGTTAACCATCTTTTTCCAGCTTAGTACGCGTATCAATACATCCACTATCAAGTGTTTGCATTTTTTATACGAGCTATCATCATTTGTTAATTAAAATACGTTTTAAAAGTAATGAGTCAGCTTGACATGTACTGGATGAAATGTTATGGGCAAATTAAGTTATCACACGACTTTTAGTGATGATATTCAAATACTTGATCTAGTCAGCTTCGAGGTGTGTTTTGATAAATAATTAGTATAGTTCATGTAAATGTGTTTTGAATAACACAAACATTTCATGTTAGAGATATTGAATTTGCAAATTAAAGATGCTTTTGACAATTATCTCTATAATATATTATGTTCTTTGAGTTTAAATGAAACTGATCTTTTTTATCTTGAATTTATTTGAGTTGTCATCACTAGGGCCTACACGTGATGAGATAGATTTTGAATTCTTGGGGAAATTTGAGTGGTGATCTTTTTCAATTTTCTCATTTGGTCAGAAATTTTGAAAACATTTTCTCCAAGAAAACAAGCTAGAAAATGATTAGTCTAATAAAAGCAGGAGAAATAAATTTTACAAATAACATTATGTATTTATTGTGTCATCCTACCCTTTAACATCTCTTATTTTCACTACACCGATCCACCCAGCCTCCATCACACTGTCCTGCAACCTTATCACTCCACCCCCATCTTCCATATTGTTTGTCTAAATTATATACAAATATTTTTAAAGTAACTTTTTATTATTATGTATCGAACACAAGAAATTAAGCCAAAAACACACTAACTTTTCTAGAGTACATTTTCTAAAAAAAAAATTTCCTTCATAGTGTTAGAGTTTTGCCCTGATTTTCTTACCTTATTTGAAATTTATATTTTCCTAAAAGACAAAGCATTACCATAAATGTTTTTACTTTTCCGGAAAGGAAAGTATAATATTCTTCCATATTTGGTTTATTCTTTCCTTAGAGGAAAAATTTGGAGATCTATAAATTGAAGATCCCTATTCTCATAGCATAACACAATAAAATCAACAATGTAATTGTTTAGAGAGTTTTGTTTATGGGGAGATTTTCTCTCTATAGTTTTTATGCTTTTTATTAGTTTTTAATTATGTAGACCAATGGTCATATCAAATAATAATATTATATCCTTTAGTATAGTTTTATGTGTCGTCTAATTTATCAACCATATTATTTGCAATTGTAAGCTTCCGTATGACGCCTTAATCACCCTTCATAACCCAACACATATAACACATTCCAAAGATTCAAACTTTCTTAAAAATTTACACTTTTTTGGGATAAATCTGGACTTGGGGTTCTCTTGTTTCTTAAAATGTTTCAATCTTGAATTGGGATTTCTTATTGTTCTCAAGGACACTGAAAATATTAGGAATATTGTAATTTTTATTTATTTATGAGCTACTTTAGTGATTCTTTATTTGCTTTGTACTAAGTAGATGAGTTGAAGAATAGAAACAGCTTAGTTTTGTACCAAATTCTTATGAATCAATGGAAAGATACTTTATGTTATTTTACTATAATACTGTGTCATAAATTAATAACATTAAAAAATCATAGTACCTCAAGACTTATATTTTACTTGACGCTCAGTAAAGTGTGATGTTTCTTTTTTTTCAATATAGGTAATGGATTCACACCAATTCTTAGAATTTTTATAGAAAAATTACAAATTTAAATTGTCATTAATCATTTGATATAATATTCAATACAAGTGTATATACGTCTTTTAAAATACCAATGCATAAGTGCTTGGAAGATCGCTTTTTAAATACTTAATAACTAAAGATTATAAAGTATTTAATATTGAGTCACTTCAAAATTAAATTCAAACACATGAGACTGAACCTCAAATTTGCGGGTATAAAATTTCAAACTTCATACATAAAAATATGAATCTTTAATGTCCAACTCTATCACGCACAAAATAGAATAAATAATTAGCACAAAATTAAATAATTCACACCATGAATGGAACTTTAAAAAATCACAACAAATTAAAAAGAATCAATTTTAAAACCATATATATGCACTCGAAAACGAAGAACATTTTCTACTTCACATTAATGAAATTTCAAAAGATAACTCAAATAATAAAATTAAACAATCTTAAAACCATATACTAATTTTTAAAAAATTCATCAAAATAACATTTTTTCTTCTTCATCCCCTTCTATTGTTTTCTTTTATTGTTGCTTTAACTAATATGAATACCAGCCATTAGCCAAAACCCCTTTAGTAAACTCTTAGGGGTCGTTTGGTGTGAAGGATTACATAAAATAGTCCTGAGGTTAAATTGTAGTGCCACTTAATTTGTTGTTTGGTTGGCATGTTCAATATAACTTATCTCGGGATTATAATTAGTACCGGGATAAGTTATCCCTCCCCTTGGATGATATAGTAATCCAGGATAACTTATTCCGGGATAAAATAAGTAAATGACAAAAATATCCTTTTAAATCTTTTTTATACATCACCTTTCACATTTATGAAGGATACTTTTGTAAACAAATAAACTGTTCTTAAAATTTATGTAAAGCCTATTATTCTGAATACAACAAACCAAACACTCAATAAAAATAATTTCAACATAACTTATCTCATCATAACTAATCTCATCATAAACGATCCCATCATAACTTGAATTCAAACCAAACGCGTGAAGACATGTAAAAGCACAACAATAGTTGATGTGGGCACACTCAATATAACAATACAACCATGCCTAAAACCAAGCTTGGCCTTGTATTCATCAACAAATATTGCAATAATCCCATGGCTTCACAAATACTTGCATTATAATTTCCATAAAAACTCTTCTCCCAATCCATCCATTCATCTGGTGGCTCATAATTCCTTTCGATCATCTTCATATCTTGAATCCTTTTTCGAAGAACAATCATGTTCTTATCCACATTCCTATCATTATAATAGTTTTGATCATGTGCTTCATCTCTTCTCATAGCCAAAGTAGTCATTGTTCTTATTATATTTGTTGATAATCTTCTTATTTGAGGAAAAAATGGTTTGGTTGGAAGAATATGTGATGTTGAAAGAATAGAAGAAGTTGATGATGATGCCATTTTTGGATTTTTTTGTGTCCTTTGAGAATATTGTTATTTTCGAAGATTATTTATCATCGTTAGTCTATTTCATAAAGAATTTCCTATATATTTTAATTTATGTGAGAATGGAGTACAAAAGTCAAAATACATATTTGAAAACTATACGAAAAATCTTACAAGTCAATATAATGCTAATGTAACAAAATATTATTTTTGATTGGTTCCCAAACGGTAACATCTTCAGATAAAATGAGATCAACAGAATATCTGTTTATTCAAAAATAATTTAACTTTAATGAGAGGATCTATAACTATATGAACTTATTTAACTTATTTGAGATCATAATAACAAAAAATCCCTGATAAGTTAAATATCGCAACATAAATTGAGACGGAAAAATGTGTCTTAAGAAATAAGGAAGGTGGCAAAACCGTGTTTTACAAGAAGAAACCGCCAATAATGAGCCAAATTAGTCACATCATTAAGTTAACGTGAAGTATATTGATTGCGTGCTCCAAAATGCATCCATTAAGTTATGTTTCCTCGGGTTTAATTTATTTATCTGATTTTAATTTAATATGAAAATTTTAAAAATATTACTAAATTCTATGATCAGAAACTAAAGATACGTGAGAAATTAAAATTTAAAAGTTGTTACAGAAAGAAAAATACTTTTATTTTTGATTTTGTTTTTTTAGTTTGACATGTGAAGCAATTTAATAAGGTACTATCATTTTTTTATGAGGTTAGTAATCAATAGTAATTGTATTAGGGATTTATCTATAATTATATTATAAATAATATATAATTATGTAATTTTCTTTTATACTGTCGATATATAAAACTTAAACTCGATTTATGTCTTTGCTAGGGGGTGAAACATTTGAATTAACTCTCAAATAATTAGTCACACTAATACCTGCCTTCTAGCCTTCTTTCTTATTTTTAATTATTCAAATTGTTTATTATAAGCATTTTATACAAAATTAAAATTAATTTTCGGGATTTTAACGATCAAACTCCATGCACAAATTTCCCATTATCATCCTATATATGTTCAAACAAATATAATAAGCTTCTAGATTAGAGTTTCAATATTTCCAGTGTTATACATTAATTAAAACAACTTTTTTTAATCCAATTCTCACGTTTTAAAATAGTGTCTTTTTTTCTAGAAACTTTTTTTTTTGTACCATAATTTAGATATGGTCATAATAATTATACTGATTCTAGAAATATATGCATAGACTAGTATAATTGTTCATGTTCTTATGATTAGTGTGTCCTAAGACCTTGTCAAAAAAAGAAAAATAAGTGGAAGAACTTGTTAATTATTTAATCATTTGATAATTATATTTTTTTAAAATTTATTCGTTTCTTTAGTTCGTTTTTAAAAAAATGTTTCTTTTGTGACTTTATAAACTCTTTAATTTTTTATTTTTCACATGACATGTTATTTAAGACTATAAAATTAAATAAATAAATAAATAATATATTTTATTTATTTTTAATTTCAGATTACGAGATTCAAAAAATTTATATAACACAACCATAGATTTTTGAAGGCACATATATAACTCTTCTTTTTAACGATTATAGATGCACCTTTCTTAATCAGAAGTTTCAGATTTGCGTCTTGGGTATGAAAAAATATTGATATAGAGCGCTATCCTCTGAATAGGGCCCTACCGAACACAAATTCATATTAATCAAACTGTAATATGGATATCATATACTAAATAAAAAATATAAAAAAGAAGGTTGTAGATGCACCTGTATCAGTGCTGGAAATCAATTTAAGGGACTTAATTTTTTATTTAATGTGTTATAATCTTTGGGTTGACTTTTGATGATTTGATGAGGAAATCACTATCTTGGAATGATGTGTTCTAATTTTAAAATTTTATAGTTATACCCTCTGATAGTCATATTTTTATTACATGTCTTTAAATAAATGTTCTTAATAATAATAATAATTAATTATGTATGAGTATTATTTTTCGTTCACTTTTATTTATCATGTTTGGATTTATCATAATCATTAAAAAAAAAATTGACATGGTTTTTTTAGTACATTGCCTCTATTAATTGATATTTAGTACTATTAGATCATGAAAAAAAAAAAAAATCTTGGTATGCTTAAATAAAATGACAAGTAATAAGTGAAAATATTTTTTGAAATCTCGATAAATAAAAGTAAACAAAGAGGGAGTACTAATTAAAAAGATAATTTCATTAAAAAATAATCATATTAATCATTGTTTTTTAAAGGCATGCAAGATTCTAAATAGACAAATAAAAAAAAATACACATCTAATTAAAATATTTTAAAATATATATTTAATCAATAAGAATCGAGTAATATGAAACGGATTCAATTCCTCAATTCAATAGTGAAAGAAAAAAAAACGCGCACCAATCAAGTTGGCTGCTAGCTTTTTTTCACGCGGCTATATATGCTTCACGCCTTATTGCTAAAAGACTTTAATACCCTCACATGAAACCAATATCTATAAATACATATATATCTAAGTTTAAACAAAATTCAAGACTCATTCCTCAACACAAAAAATCAAACAAAATGTCAATGTCAATATCAATATCAACTTCTTCTCTACTTCTTCCTTCACAATTTTCACCAAAAAGAAGGTCATCAAGAGCTTCGAGAAGAACTACGATGATGGCAATAAGAAGAGAAGCACATGATCAGAACTACAACTCTAATGATTCTAGTCGTGTAGACGAGAACTTAATAGTCCTTCGAAAGAGAATCCATGAGATGGAGATGATAGAGAAGAATTACGAGCCTCCTACTGAATGGATGGATTGGGAGAAGAGTCTTTACGTAGATTACGATTCAAATATTTGTGAGTTAATGGGATTATTGCAAGCCCAATTGATGGATACAAGGCCAAGCTTGGTTTTGGGCATGGTTGGGCTCATTGCATTAAGTGTACCCACTTCAACTGTTGTGGTTTTGTTTCATTTGTTAGAGTTGGCAAAAGGGATTTTGGCTAATGGACTACATATTACTTAAATAACTTCCTTCGAGGCATGCAATAGCTGGTCTGGACACTACGGTAAAAAAAAATCTTTCATGGGATCTTTTTAAGGCTAGCTTTCCATGTTGAAGACTAAAGTTCTTTTTATATGTACATTGATACTACAAGCATTAATTAGGATTTAAAAAAAAAACTCTATTTTTTTCATTCTTTATTCAAATATTGTATTTGTATGTGTAAGCTCTACCTGGTTTAGGCATTAGTAATGCATCTATTTGTTATATATATAGTTAGAATAAGAATTTTTATAATAATATTGTTTGTATAGCTGAATAAATCTCTTTGAAACCACTTTTCTTTTCTAATATTAACTATCTGGTATTCAATATTTAATTACTCCGATTTATATAAATTAGTATTGTATATGCCACATTTGAAGAAGGAAACATTATAATTACTAGGAGTATTCTTCCTATTATTCCTCGGACTCGCACTCTAGACCTTTGTTCAAGGGTGTCGCACCACCCTTCTTTAGTGTTTGAATACACTAGAGACTTCAATGTAAAAAAAAAAAAAAAACCTATAAAAGATTTTATTTTGTATAAGTTTTGTCAAACATAAAATCAAAAATCGTTAAAATACATAAAATACTTCAATCGATGCTCGTCTATGAAAAATATATAAATAAATATTTCCACCTCGTAAAACGAGAATATTTACCTATTAACACAACAACAAACACCATCATCCTGACCAAAAATAAGACTGGGTATACATAGAGCCACAAAATAATCCAAACGCTTGCATTTTTTGCTACAATCTCGATTACTTGTACATGTCCCTAATAATTTGCCACATATATCACTTGAATCCTTCACCTGATTTTCTACATTAAAAAAATAAAATAAAAAAAGAGTCACAATCAAAGAAAATTAAAAAATAATAATTTATACATCATTAAAATTTTTTAATTATATATATTGTCAAATATTGATATCGTAATAATTACCTTTGGCTTGACAAAGAAGAAGAGAAAATAAAATAAAAAGAGCAGCAATTTGATGTTTGTATGATGCCATTTTTAATATTATTTTTGGCCTTTTGGGTATAATAGTTGCTCTTTTGTCACCAAAATTCTATGAAAAATAATGTGATTAAATTGAACGTAGTTGTGATGAATTTATAAGAATGTAGGGTCGAAATTTTAGTAACTTTTTTTTTTTACCATGATACAACATTACTATACTTTTTTAAAAAGGAAAAATATTTAAATAATGAGTTAGTTTAAAGTGTAATTTTCCTTCTATGATAAATTCTATAATTTATTATAACAAATTTACTTATCTCCAAATATGGTGCAGATCTTTTGATTAAAGAAAGTAAATAATAGAGCTTTTGATTTGCCGTCAAACTCTTGATTTGTCATCAAACTTTTCTTTTTTAAATTAAAACAAGAGGTTCATTAAGTCGATTTCACGTGCAATAGTATAAAATTTTCTTTTCTTACAACGTCACATGTCAATAATAAATTGATATAGTTCAACAAATAAATATAGCTTCTTAGTTTAACTAACAAAAAAATATGAAGTGTTACGTTCTTCTTTTAACCCCTGTATCACATGAAGTTATTATTTCTACTAAACATATCAAAAAACAATTAAGTATTCCATGACGATTAATACGTCTTTATTAAACACAAAAGATAGAGATCACCAAGCCTAAAATTAAAGGATGAAATATGGCAATGGCTTTGTTAAGCTACAAAATTTATTTGGTAATATAGGATATGAATGATTCAACTTCCTTGGTTGTCACACCTCCGGGACTAAAGGAACTCTTGATCTTATTGCTCAACTCGACCGCCCTCTTTCGCATCTCTTCTCCTTCTGTTGTATCCATCAAAACTTTGATAGATTTTTCGATTGAATCAGATGTCACTAACTCATCCTTATGAGTCCAATTACAAAGTGAGATTCCAATTTTTAGAACTTTAGTTACAAGGACAGCATTATAGGGTTGGTCCCACTCATTTGGCCAAGCTATTATTGGAACTCCCATACTAATGCTCTCCATACAAGAATTCCACCCGCAATGACTTAAAAATCCACCAGTAGACGGATGCCCCAATATTTCCAATTGGGGCACCCAATTTCTCACCATCATTCCTCTTCCTTTCACCCTTTCTTCGAACCCTTGTGGTAATTCAATCGTATTATCATTATCATTATTATTACTATGATCCCCTTTTCCTATTACCCAAATAAATCTTTGATTACACTTTTCTAGACCAAATGCAAGCTCATTGATTTGCTCTTGTGATAATTTAGTCCCCGTACCAAACGAAACATATATTACTGAATTAACATCTTGATTGTCAAGAAATTCAAGACATTCATGACTAGGAGGAGCCTTATCATGATGTGATTGTAGTAACATATGAAGTGGACCAAGTGCCCATAAGGGCTTCTTGTTTTTCGCATTAGCAAGTAAATCTAAGTACTTACCTTCAACTTCTCTAGATGAAATCATGAATTCTCCTGAGTTGAAATCCCACTCATATAAATCTTTTTCAAAAATTTCCATACCCGGTGGAAAACAACTATCCATAGCTGGGAACTCTTCATACATTTGCTTAAGCAACTTGTCACCATCATCATCAACATCAACAACAATACTTTGTCGAAGGAGAGAGTATTTACTTATAGCTGAACCTGAGTGAAAAATACAAGTCTCAACATTAGGTAATGTATGAACATCACCTAAATAGTCCTTCATTATAGAGTCATAAATTATGACCAATTTCTTTGTATTCATGGAGAGTTCAAGGCATGTTCTCTGAAGAGACTCTGATTGTTTTTCTAATAACTCCATAATCGAAAGCACACGTTCATCATCGTAATCTTCTTCATTGCTTCTCTTACATTCATCTTGTGAAAGCAAAATGTCATTAAAATGAATATTTTTTGCGATCTCAAAAGATTCACCTTGAAGGCGCGGTTTTAAATCTTTGTTGAATTCAGGAAGGCAAAGTAAGTGTACCGGTATATTATGGACGGCGATGAAACGAGAAAGAAGAAAAAGTTGATTGATATGAGTAAATCTAGAAAATGGCACCATGGCTACAATTATTGAGTTTTTGGTAGTAGCCATTGAAGAGAGAAAAAAAAATCAATCAAGAAGAAATGAATATTGCAAGTGTTGGCTAGAAGATGTGGAGGGATCTCGTATAAATCGACCCTCTGTTGAATAATAGTAATTATTTAATATTGACTTGACATAAAGATTAAAAAGCAAAAAATGATAAGGTAATTTTACCTAATCATAAACATTGAAAAACGAACAGTATTTAATAGCAAGGGTAAAATAAATACAAAATGGTTGATTATTCATTGATTTTATAATCTAGACAAATATTATTAGACATTTCAAGATAATATAATAGACAAGTAAAAATGAACGGAGGGAATATCTAATTCCTTTTTAGAAACTCATTCATTTAATCCGATCCGATTCGACAACCCGACCTATTTTTATTATTGTAATAATTTGCACGTGCTATACTGCTAGCACCCCATGCCAATTGTTTATGGCTCTCGTGAGTTGTCATCACTAATGTTGTGGGCTTTCTCTGACCATGAAAAGCTCATTAAGTTTGAAAATCGAATATAAGTCGATCGTAAAATTAATTTATTGGTATTGGTGCATTAAAGCTTTATATTTAAAGATTTATTGGTATGAAAGTGAATTATTTAAATTTTTTATTGAATAAATTGTTAATCAGTAAAGAATTATTCCATCCGTCCACTTTTAATTTTCATGACTTTCCTTTTTAGAGTTAAACAATAAGAACTTTGATTAATATTTTACGATGTATTTTTTCATCATATTGATATGCAAAAACTTGCAATTTATAGTAGTTTTCATATAGTTTTTGAATATCTAAATTTTTTTGTTTAAAATAATGTAATCTTGTTTCACTTTAAAAATTAGTCAAATTGACTTTCGATCTACGGATGGATTTTTAAGTTATTGGGGTGGAATCCCGGTATGAAAAGCGTTAACATGGGAGTTCCAATAATAGCTCGGCCAAACGAGTGGGAACAACCCTATAATGATATCCTTATAACTAATGTTCTAAAAATAGGAATTTCACTATGTAATTATATTGGACTTGCAAGGATGAGTTAGTGACATCAGAATCAATCGAGAAATTTGTCAGAAGTTTAAAGGACTCACTATGAGTAAATCTAGAAATGAATATTGCAAGTGTTGGCTAAAATATGTGGAGAGGTCTTATATAAATCGATCTAATAGTTGTTTAATATTGACTTGACACTCAAAAAATGATAGGGGTAATCTTACCAAATCACCCTATTAAATATAGTAAAAATTAGGCAAATGACATAGTATAAGAAAGAAATTACTTCCTTTCCCTATTCTTTCATTAATTACCAAAAATCTCTATTTTTAGTGTTTTCGTATACATAATATAGCAGTGTGGATACTTAATATAGCAGCGCGGATACTTTAATTAANACACTATGTATCCCGCTATGTGGAATGTATCAAACCTAATGTATCCCGTGCACAACGCTATGTATCCCTCTGTGTGGAATGTATCAAACCTAATGTATCCCGTGCACAATACTATGTATCTCGCAAACAGCATTTTTAAGAGATTTTTGGTAAATAGAAAAGTAGAAGGGATATGATGTTATTTAGTACTTATAATATTGGTTCTTATAATTTATACTTTTTATTATTGTCATAATTTGCACGTGCTATACTACTAGCACCCCTTGCCAATTCTATGTCTTTACGGCTCTCGTGAGTCGTGGTCATAAAATTGTGGGCCTTCTCTGACCATGACAGCTCATTAAGTTGAAAATTGAATATAAGTCGATAGTAAAATTAATTTATTGGTATTGGCGCATTAAAGTTTTATATTTAACGATTTATTGGTATGAAAGTGAATTATTTAAATTTTTTATTGGATAAATTGTTAATCAGTAAAGAATTATTCCCTCTGTTCATTTTTAATTATTATGGTTTTCTATTTTAGAGTCAAATGATAAGAACTTTGACTAACATTTTACGATAGATTTTTCATCATATTGATATGCAAAAATTTGCAATTTATAATACTTTCATATAGTTTTTGAATATTTATTTTTTTTGTTTAAAATATTAAATTAATATAATCTAATTTCACTTTAAAAATTAGTCAAATTGACTTTCGAAAAGCGTAACATGATAATTAAAAATGAACAGATGAAGTATCTACTTACATTTTTACCCCTTAATATATTAAATACATTTTATTAACCCTGAATTTCTATTTAATATTTTGATGCTACTTATATGATTTGATACATATTTGTGAGTTAGGAACATGGAATTCTTATTGGCATACTAGCTAGCTAGTTTGAATCACAATGTACGAGTCTTCACTTCTTGTTGATAAAAATGTAGTATGTTTTAGTTTTGAAATATTAAGTACGTTGTATTGGTGAATAATTATAAAATAAATGTTTATGTTCATGCACCCTCAAAACTTAGGTTTATTTTGTATTTCTAGTTGTGATTTACACTACAAAATTACTAGCTTAATAGAGCTAGAAAAAATATTTTGTTTGATGGCAGATAATTGAAATGATTGAGTCAAATATTGCCCATTAACCGTCTGATAATTATCAATGTGATTCTAAATCGATGATATCTTAGTAGTTGATTAACAGATTAGTATATTTAGAAATTAATATCTGATAAGTCAAATTGTTAAACATTATTAGCCATACTATAAGCGATTTTATTATCTACTTACATTTTTATCCCTTAGTATATAAAATGCATCTTATTAATCCTAAATCCTTATGTAATATTTTGTCGCTTCTTATATGATTTGATACATAATTGTGAGTTGGATTTCTTATTAGTCTACTAGCATTATCGCAAAAATATTTTTTAGTGACAATAAATAAATATAAACATTAACAAAAAGTTCTAAAACCTTAATCGGCATTATCTAATTGTCATTAGATCCAATGTTGTTATAGACTTTAGCTAGGACATTAACAAAAAGTGTTAATTGCCGCTAAAAATACATATTTATAGCGACAATTTATCTATTGACATATATGCAACTTTGTTTGCAAGCCCCACCAGATATACAAATAAAATTTATACAAATACCTAAAATTCTTTATTGCATTTTTTTAAAAATTGTAGTTGCGATTCATAATTATATGAGATTATAGTTGTATTAAAAAACACCAGTATTATTTGCCAATTCACATAAAAAAATTTTATAAACTACTCCTACTAGTCTAATATCAAAATTTTAGTACCGCCCCACACGAAAAATTAATTCTTATATCAACAAGGATTACTCAAACAATTAAGGGAACTTATGGAAATCCTAGTAAAATAAAATTAAGGTAAACTTATTGAAATCCTAGTAAATACTCAAATAAGGATTATATATGACGATTATAAATAAAACAAAAACCTCTCTACAAATTAAAAATTAGAGCCTAATAAATTAATTCCTCCTAATCTCCACAAAATTAACAAGAATGGGAAAGAAAAGCCAAGAATATGAAATGTCAATCCGTCAAACTATAATCGGCAACATTGATCGTCCAAATCGTTTTGACTATTGTGTTAATCCATTATTTGGATGCAAAAGGCGAAAAAATAAAAAAATAAAAAATTTATTCCGATTATTCTCAACCTTCATTCCGGCCTCAACCCTTGTCTTGACCTCAATTTGACTTCGGCTTAGAGCATTACAACAATATTTGACTGTCAATATTTGAAAGGTGTCACATATAAATTAGGATAAAAATAGTGCTGTAATTCCATGGAGCTTTTAGATATTATTAATTAAGAGTTATATATATATATATACTTCCTTCTTGTTAATTAATAGAATGTTTATCCTTCTATTTATAATTTATTATTTTAAGTAGGTTTATTTTGCTTTTATTTTCATATTTATTAAGTATATACCTTCTCTATATCAATTTACATGACACAATTGCAATTTCAAGATTCAACCAGTTATGTATATACATTGTTACATATATGATATATATTGCCCCAATTTCGAGATTTCCCAGGCCCTGCACCTTTTTTTTTTATTTTTTATAATATCTTGTTTAATTTAATATTATTACTCACATTTTTTTCGTATAAAATTATATATTCAAGATAGATGCACAATCTAACGTGATAATGATATTTGATGGGGTGCACTATTTCCAAAGTGAATGCACATGGCATTAAATTTTATGGTATAAACACCCTATGATAATATCAAAGTATTTTTGTTCTGAAAATATAATGAAAAATGAACACAACTTTAAAGGTATAGATTATACTTAGAAAATAATATTAAATTTTAAATAGATTTTATATAAAAAAAAAATTAATATGATTAAACACAACTTTAACTTGATTCAATTCCAATTCTTTTTTTTTTAAATAAAATAAACAATATTTAATTTTCATAACAAATACAGTTGACTTGAATCCGTGTGACACAACGTGAGTTCAACCCTCAAAAACATTAAAAAAAAAAGGTCATCTTGTCTTACCATAGAATATAAAAAGGTTAATTGTTAGTGGTAGCCTCTAATTCAGCACTAATTTATTTTGTTAATACATTTGCGTATCTACATATACTTCCTTTATATCAATTAAAACATAGTTATAATTTCGAGATTCAACTAGTTCTATATTGATTCAAATGGCAGCTACCAACTCAGTAATTGTTGCCATCGTGCCACATCCTGGATTTAGTCATGTCAATTCGCTTTTCCTCCTTGCTCGCCTCATTGCCTCACATAATATACCGGTACACTTCATTTGCCTTAGTGAATTCAACCAAGATTTAAAGTTGAGTGTTAAAGGTGAATATTTTGGGGATACAAACAATATCCATTTCAATGATATTTTGATTCCACCAGTTGAATATTGCGAAAGCACGGGAAACGGTGATGATCGTATGGTTTTGTTTAGAGAGTTGATGAAACAACACTGGGATCCCGTTCAGAGAACCTGCCTGGAACTCTCCAAAAGTACAAAGAAATTGGTCATAATTTATGACTCGATAATGAGGGTTATTTTAGGGGATGTTCATTCATGCCACAACGTCGATACTTATATTTTTCATGTTGGCTCGGCTTTAAGCAAATATTCTATGCTTCGACAATCTATCAATGATTTAGACGTTGTTGATGATGATCATGAAAAATTGCTTCATCAAATGCATGATGAGTTCCCGACTATGGATAGTTGTTATCCACCGCTTATGGATGTATTCGTAAAAGATTTACATGAATGGGACCTCAACTCAGGAGAATTCATGATTTCTTCTAGAGAAGTTGAAGGTAAGTACTTTGATTTACTTGCTAATGCGAAAAACAAGAAGCCCTTGTGGGCACTTGGTCCACTTCATATGTTGCTACAATTATCACATCATGACTCTACTTCTTATCGTCATGAATGTCTTGAATTTCTCGACAATCAAGATGTTAATTCAGTAATATTCATTTCGTTTGGATCAACACCTAAATTATCACAAGAGCAAGTCAATGAGCTTGCGTTTGGTCTAGAAAAGAGCAATCAAAGATTTATTTGGGTAATAGGAAAAGGGGATCATGATAATAATACTAATAATAAAAAAGGTGCAGATAAATTTGAAAAAAAATTCGGAAAGATTGAATTACCACAAGGGTTTGAAGAGAGGGTGAAAAGTAGAGGAATGGCGGTGAGAAATTGGGTGCCCCAATTGGATATCTTAGGGCATCCATCTACGGGTGGATTTTTAAGTCATTGTGGGTGGAATTCCTGTATGGAAAGCATTAGCATGGGAGTTCCAATAATAGCTTGGCCAAACGAGTGGGAACAACCCTATAATGCTATCCTTGTAACTAATGTTCTAAAAATTGGAATCTCACTATTTAATTGGACTCGCAAGGATGAGTTAGTGACATCAGAATCAATTGAGAAATCTGTCAAAATTTTGATGGATACAACAGAAGGGGAAGAGATGCGGAAGAGGGCGGTCGAGTTGAGCAATAAGATCAAGAGTTCTGTTAGCCCCGGAGGTGCGACATCTAAGGAAGTTGAATCTTTCATATCCTATATTACCAAATAATAATTTTGTAGACATACTAGTTTGTCTACAAAATTATGTCTTTATCTTTTTAGTTGAATCTTTAGTACTTTTGGATTATTTGTCTCTTAATCTTTTCCGTTTAATAAAAGACATACTAGTCTGTATGTGTTCTCAAATTTTCAAGAAATATATGATGGAATGAATGAGATTCCTTCCCCGTTAATCAAAATTCAAATGTCTCGAGTTAATTTGAACCATGAAAATAAAGAAATCTCTGTTAAGGAGCATTTTTACTTCAAATGAATCTTACATTTGAATTAATCGAACCACTGAATTCTGAATATTATATGATTATACCACCTAAAATTAAATTTATCGTAAGTTTAAATGACTAACTAATTCTCAATTCCTATATATATCAACAACGATTACTTGAGGAAGAAAAAATTAAGGAAATTTATGGAAATCCTAATTGTACTCAAACAAGACTAATATATGACGGTTATAAATACAACAATAACCTCTCCCCAAATTAAAAATTAAAGCCTAATAATTAATATATTCCTCCTAGTCTCCACAAAATTAACAAGAATGGGAAAGAAAAATCAAGAATGTGAATTGTCAATCCGTCAAGCTATAATCGGCAGATCGTCCAATCGATTCGACTATTGTTTTAGATGCAAAAGGCCGCGATCGGTAAAATAAAAGAAATATTTTCATTATATTAGTAACTCAAATAAAATTTAAACCAAAACCAAAATTACTACTAAAACAAACAAAAAGAAAGCTAATTCAACATTCCTAATGACGATTTCTAATGTAGGCAGATTTGATAATAATTTTGACCCCATAATGTAACGAAAAATAAAAAATAGATAATTTCTCATGATTCGATAAAAATCTAGCCCCAATAATTTCGAACAAACAAATTTAGATGAATCAGATTATTTATAGGTCGAGTCTAATACCCACATGGACCAGGACCAATAAAATAATGTCATATGTGTAAGTAAAATTCAACATATATTATTTCCTAATTTCGTTAAAAGAATGAATATTTGTAATCGTAAAGGGCAATTGTTAAGGGAAAATTATATATGAGGGGTATTTTTAAGAGAAAATTACGTGGTTAAGAAAACTTTTACTACTTAATTACTCATCACATCTATTGTTTCCTATAATTACCATTCGCGATTAACATTAACTATTAATTACGTGGGATGACTTTGAGTTTGTATAATTAGCCACGTTCGTATAATTCATCATATTTGTATAATTCATAACTAACAATTCTTCGTTTGATTTGTATTGTATACGATGATTTGTAGTTGTATTTGAAATCTCACTATTTAGCTGGACTCACAAGTTAGTGACATCAGAATCAATCGAGAAATCTGTCAAAATTTTGATGGATACAACGGAAGGGGAAGAGATGCGGAAGAGGGCGGTGGAGTTGAGCAATAAGATCAAGAGTTCCTTTAGCCCTGGAGATGTATATTTGTCTAACTTGCTCGAAGATAGAAGCACAATCTGTCAATAGTCTGTTTATTCAACTTTATATTGTTTAAGTGTCTAGTGTCTACATATGAACACCCAAAGTTATATATTTGCTAGATGCAAAGTTAAATTACTTGCATTAGTTTACGTTTGCTCTTCCTAGTACTCGTAATCTCAAAACATATCTTATATGTGATCAATAATCCCCATGTTATTTTTTATTTCCATAATATTATTATTTCTTGTTTAAGAGAACGTAGTAAATTAATGTTGAAAATTTTATAAGAGTTTAAAATGTCAGTATTTATATTTTATAGCACTAAAGTTATGAAAAAGTACACCTTGAAGAGTTGTCTACAAGCTAACCAACATTTTTTAACTCAACAAAATGACTTATGTCTGCTAATCACAACATGAATATAGAAAATATCAAAGTTAACTTGGACAACTGGGAAAATTGGAGGGGTTTTGCAAAATAATAATAAATTTTTTTTACCGTTAATAGTTTGATCCAAATTATTGTCGGCATAAATAATTTCAGATCAAATTATCAATTGAGTGTGTTTTTGTTCAATTTCTCATAGTTGTAGAACATTTGAGACGCTTTGTCCCCTTCATGTTATAATAACCTAACAACATCGTGTAACTCAAACAATCAGATTAGTTGAAGAGTGCAAAACTCCATTAAAAGAATATCTTCCTTCTTTATAAATTTTTTTAATTATGAATAGTAATTTAGTTGGAACTTAAAATATTTTTTTCGTCTTAGCTCGTTCTTTCATAACAGTAATCTCATTACACACTACAATATTTTTCCACACTTCTCGTAATCCTCCTCCACAACACAAAAGGAAGAAATACAACTTTAAAATGCATAAACACCAACAAGCGTTAAGACAAAGACTTTATTGGATCAGGACGACCAAAGTTCTAAATACAACTTTTAAAAATAATGATAATATCTGTGCTAATTTGTGTATATATATATATATAACTAGACTATTATATTATTAAATATCTATTTCGAGGGTGATGCTCCCAATAAATTTTTTTCCATATTCAGGAGTCAAACTCGAATTTTTTAGTTAAAAATAAAATAGTCTCACCGCTTCACTACCATCTATGTTGGTGCCTTTCATAATTACTAACAAATGTGATATTTATGTATATAAAAACCTTATTATACCCCACTTTTGTCTATTTAATTGCAGGACATCATTTAATATTCCTAACTATAAGTCATCTATCAAACACACAAAGATACGTAAAGGAAAAAGAATAAACTGCCACATTTGCTTAATTGTCCCAACTTATGGGCTACATATATATTTGTTTTTTTTTTCCTGTTTTTTTTTTTAATTATGTGGACTATACACAAATGAAGTGTAGGATTATACAATATGATGTGTCAATAATTAATGGGTTAGCTAAATTAATTATTTGAGAGCTTAGATATTGTTGAAATAAATGGAGAAAATATATACTTATCCACCTACATTATCCTCATATTTCCTAAAATATTATCACTATAGTCTCAAATAAATAAATTAATTCAGCCTATTAAATGTAGCCAAATCATATCGTATAATCCTACACTTCATTTGGGTATAGTCCACAAAATTTGCATCATGCATCTAATTCATCTGAAGCTAATATTTTTATTAACGTAGATTAGTATAATAATTAATAGATCTGAACACATAAAGTTATAGTACGAACGATTCAATGTTAAAAACCTATAAGGTTGAACTTGTGGAATTTTAATGTGAATATAACTATGTATGTTTATATATTTTCTTAATAAGGGCTCTAGCTAGCTGGTTATTGATTGTACGAACCTTTTGAACTATAGTTTATAATTAATAATATATAAAATCAACAATCCCAATCACCATTAGTGAACAAAAACTATACAAATTAGACGTGACTTAAGAAAAAAAACTTGGCACTTTGGTATGAAAAGACATGTCCTTGTCTAGCAGCAAATTTCTCTTGGCCTGCAACATGATATGTTTTTAGTTGATTTCTTGTACAAGTTAGATTTTTTTTAGTTTGATTGATTGATCAAAAAAGAAAAAAAAATTAAAAATATGAATTAGCGGTCAATAAAGTAAGTGATTAAAATTCAAGTTTCAATAAAAATAAAATAATTTAGATGATTTCTTTTTATTTGTCTGAAAATTTTAATACATAGAGCTATGGACATTACACATATCCTATAGAATATTTAAGGTATACGCAAATTGTCTTGAGAAATTATATGTTTATTTAATTTATGCATAATATTTAGAGCTCATTGTCCCGACTAATAAAATTTTATATGCTCAAACTTGAATAAACTAAATACGTTAAGAATGAAGGGATCTTATTTATTTCACATCAGATAAAAGAAAATCATTGTTACATAATTTGTTTATAAAGTATACAACTATGATATACCGAGTAGCCTAAACGCGTTGGTTCTTGACAGAGAGGATAGTAATCATCACATACATGAATTTTAAAACTTTCAATATATTTTTTTATAATCCTGATATTCAAGTCAGTTTAAGTACATCTAAATTTAACGTATGAAATATATATGTGTTATCTTTTATCATTAATGAGGTAACTCTATCCATCAGTACTAAAACAAGTAAAAAGAAGTTACCTAGTAATTTTTGTTTCTAACTGTGATCTCATGATTTTCAACTTATATCTTGACCATTAAGCCATATTCTTAAATTAAAAAGAAAAAAAGTACTATAATTAACAAATTAAAATATTTCTAATCAAATTTTTGTTATTTACTCTCGAAATTCAATCAACACCAACAACGTTTTGTTATAATTGAATAATTGGGGTTTCCAATCATTACCCCTCCAATTTGCCTAGTTGTCCAAGTTAACTTTGATATTTATTTTTTTGTGATTATGCTATGATTAACCGACATAAGTCATTTTCTTGAGTTTAAATATTAAAATAATTTCTTCAAATACAGCTTGTTCACAACTCTTCAAGTGTTTTTTCACAAATTTAGTACTATAAATACTGGCATATTATATCAAGCTTCTTATAAATTCTTCAACAATAATTAATTAACCTATACTTCCTTATAATAATATTTTTGTAAGAAAAAATAAAATGGGTATTATTGATCATATATCAGATATGTTTGAGGTTACAAGTATTAGGAAGAGCAAACGTAAACCAATGCAGGTAATTTAATTTGCATGCTACATATAATAATTTTTGTTTTTATTTATTTTAATTTCTTTTAATTTTTTTTGAACTAATTTATTTTTCTATAAATTTTATTTCAGACAGTTGAAATTAAGGTGAAAATGGATTGTGATGGATGTGAAAGGAAGGTTACTAATGCAGTTTCATCTATTAAAGGTTCTTTTTCACTAATCTTGGCTTTTACATATATTTTTTCTTATTATTATTGTAGAATATAGTCACAAACAATGATAAAATCATAAATTTCGTTAAAATCATTCAATTACATGTACTTAATTCTACAATCACAAAATGATATCTCACTCCCAACCACAATCATACTTGATTCTACAACGTCAGTCAGTTCAGACCTCCACTTATTTCACTCAAATTTCATTCTGGTCATGGATAAATTTATTAATTTACAACTATATCAATATATTTAATTTAATATTGAAATAGGTACCAAGACTTGTATATACATATATGTATTTTCCATATTACTAATCTCATTTTATGGACAACAATCATTTATACATAACTTGATTTTGATCATTTTTATTGTTGAATTATTTGTGTTTAGGTGTGAAATCAGTGGATGTAAGTAGAAAGCAAAGCAAAGTAACAGTAAGTGGTTATATTGAACCAAAAAAGGTGTTAAAAAGGGTGCAAAATACAGGAAAAAAGGCAGAATTTTGGCCATATGTTGAATATAATTTGGTGTCATATCCATATGCAATAGGTGCTTATGACAAAAAGGCACCCTCTGGCTATGTAAGGGATGTTCCACAAGCTTTTCAAACACCAAATACCCCTACTCAAAGGCTTACCTCGATGTTTAGTGATGAAAATCCTAATGCTTGTCAAATCATGTGATCATATATATATATATTATAGCATGCACCAACATGGGTTGTGGTGTTAGTGGCGGGACTGTTCCATTCTTATTCAGAAATTTCGGATTTAAGTGCATAATTCGGATTTAGTCAGAACTTCAATGCGGACTCCAAATTTCAGGTAGGTGGGAAAATATATATATATATATATATATGCACTAGAATTTGTATTTTGAAATATAGTGGGAGTACTAAAATTTTGGTCTTAGGCTAGTTATAAAGCAAAAAAGTTTGTGCTAGTTAGATGTTTGTTGTGTCTCACAAATTTTTTTCCTTAGATAGAACTTTAAAGCCTCCTATATATTGTGAATTGCTCTTTTCTCGTGGATGAAGGTCGGCTTACCGAATCATGTTAAATGTATGTGTCTATTGTTACATGCCAATGAATTTATCAATATAATTTAATCAAATTTAAGTGTCAAACAAAACAAGTTGTTAGTTGTCGGAGAAACAAACTTTATAAAAGAAGATCGATTTCACAAAAATATATACCAAGTTTATAATAATCAAATTGTTCATCTTTTTCTGAAAATAATTTTGTAATTTATTCCTCTACTATGAGTCAATGAAGGTTAATATTGTCATTTGTCATTATCATTAATCAATAATTTATGTTCTATCACATGTAACAACATTTTCAGGTGATGACTAATGTCAGGGACCGATGCAGCTTTATGTTAACGAATTTGTCTAAAATCATAATTTTAATTCACTAAAATTGTAATATGAATTTATAATTTAAAGGGTGAATTCATAAAATTTATAGATTACTTTTAGACTAGAATTATGTTTTCCATTCGATGTTTGAATATTCATTGTTGGATATCAACTATGTCGGATTTGCACCATGTAAAGTTCATTAAAAGAAATATTTCAAGACTAATAATTTGAATTCATGTTGCGTAAAATTTATTATAAAAAAATGCTTTATATCAGGAAAAATAAATTAAACGAAAATTTATATCATCTCACCTCTATCATTACTGATTAGTAGTGTCATTCACAAACTTTGGAGTTTTCGCCCCAACCTAGATTAGGGGATTGTTAGATCGTAGCTTGGAACGTTGAGATCCTTTCTTTTATCATTTTACCCTTCACCTTTTAATTATCTTCTATTTTCTATGGGGTGGAAGAAATAGAAATAGCTTTTATGTCATAAGATAACAAATATATTGCAATTATATTTATTCATGTATCTAAGTAGCAACAATATTTCTCCTACTATACATAATAAAGATTTGAATAAATGTCTAAGAAATATGTTAGAAATATATCCACTTGTGAAATTGAAAGTATCATTTTAAGAAATTCATCCCATGAATTTGAATTTAGTCAATTATTAATCATATGTCATACATTCGAGTTCTTGAGAATGAAAATTTTTATTAAACGTATCATTCCTAGAAATTAGTTCTGCAATATATAAATTTGAATTCTATTAAATTTTAATATAAATATTACACACCGAATATGAATTAATAAAAATATATATTTATGATTGTGGAGGAAATCAATTATATTAAGAGGAATAGACAAAAACAAAACAAGTGAAGAAAATTGGAAGCTAATGAACTAAATCAAATGGTATAAGAATACTTATGTAATTAACAATATGTAATGCATTTCCTCATATTTGGCTCTAAAAGGAACCATGTAAAAATAGAACCAGATTGTCCTACTTTCATATTTTACCCTGGACTTTGATAAATAAAAAAATCAACCAACATCTTAAATGTATTTTCTTTTCCTAGATAATGATGGTGTTCGAACAGCTAGCTAGACGTCAACTAATACATCATCGAAAATCTAATTACCTTCAACCAACACAAGTACAAGATAACTCTACCTGATCTCCATTACGATACGTTCAATGAACTCGTGTTGGTTATGTCCAAGAAAAAATACACACAGCTATCTTGATTCCACCAAACTCTTCACTTTCCTCTTTCACTTGGTCCAGGCAATGTGCAGCAACAGCAAAATTTTCCATGCTCATATGTAAATAATGGGGGGCAATAATTTCACTTTTAGAACTCAGAACCAATATCTCCATAAATACATTTGCATTATGATTTGGGCGACTGCTTTTTCTGTGCAACGTATTTCCCATATTTCTTCAACACGGCATCTTCAGACGAAATATCCCATAGCTGGAAACGATAAGCAAAGACAAAGTTCTCAGCTCAAAAGCACAGAAACTTCAATTGTTGATTAATTGCCAGAGATTGCTTATTAGAACCAATTATTAGAACCAATAGCTCTTTATGTTGTGTTACCAAAAGTTTCAAAAGGAACAGAACACACCTGCAACTTTCCTTTAGAGCCACCAATAGCAAGAAAAAAAGGGCAATCATCTGAGAAGGATACAGTGAAGACGGCTCCCTGATAGTAATATAAAACAAAAGAGTCTAAGCAACAATTTAAAACCTTTTTCATAACAGGTTTGAGGAAATATAAGCATCAAACTTGAATTTTTAAGAACCACAAAACATTTGAAAATCACATACAGCTTTCGGATTCCTAGATGCGATACAAGAAGGTTGATTGTTGGTCAAATCCCATAATTTAACCTGCAGCACATTTATCAAATTAATAACCAAAATAGCTCTCATCCCACGGAATATATCAAAACTAGGTAATAAGCAGCAGAGACAGATAGAGCGTACCATCTTGTCCGTGGAGCCAGTTGCAAGAAGCTGCCCAACAATACACGAGCAAAGTGAGGAAGACAAATGTTGAAAAGGAAACATTAAACAAGGGTAAAGCCCAAAAAAAAAAAAGTCCCTCTTACATTTGGGACTAGAGGATTGAAGCACAACGAGGACGCTGCTTTATCATGAGCATGGATGGTGAAACTTGGCTTTGTCTCAGAAGTCGAAGCAGAACTAGCAGCACGGATATCAAAACTAGTAACGGTACCGTTCTCCAAGCTGACCTGAAAGTTTTAAGGAACTCTGATTTGGTTAGCAATTTCTTAGTATCTAATATACATCAAGAATGAGATTCCTGACCTGACTTTAAAATGAATTTATTCATCCTTTCCAAAAAACGCTTAGATGCCATACAGTTATAAGGTACAGAAATTTCGTGATTGAGCCAAGGGGAAACATAATCATGCGGCGTTTTGAATTTATCCAGTGTTTATTTTCATTTAAGTCCATAGAGACTCGGAGGCGGGTAAATACTTCCAATTTTCTGTATTAAATAAATAATATATGTCAAAAAGTTCAACAAGCAAAAAATATAAAACTAATATGCACGAGGGAAAAGTAAACTAGTTGTCAAACTTAATTTCAATAACATTCCACCCCCAATCCCATCCTCAATTCTCATACTAATGCTAAGAATCGTTAATAATCTCTCCACTAATGATTCCCACATATCAGAATCAAAAGAATTATATTATCCTGTAGCACACCAAAGCAAATAAAGCCTCAACACAGATTGAATTAATAACAAACATGATGCGAGCACTGACCACAAATGAATGCTCCGAATGCGGATCCCAAGCCAAGCTTTCAACATCAGCACCAACTGAAAACTTAAATCCACTGTGAGAGGGTTTCCTCCCATCCTTCTGCAAGACATGTTGAAACATTAATTAGCATCTTAAAGTAAGAAACTAATCCACAGTCCTAGCTTTCAAGAATAAAGGGGGCAAAAAAGGAGAAGTGTTCTATCACCAAGCAAACTGTATGATCGAATGACCCGCTCAGAAGAATCTGTGGAGCAAATGGATTCCATGCAACTGCTTGAACCTGTCAAACATAGCAAGACAATGAATCTACTTCGTTCAATAATTTGTAAGCAAGTTAGTCTAATGTTCTATACGTAATTCAACTTTCGTCAGTAATATTCCAAACTCTAGCAAAGATGAGATATTTTAACTTTATCTAGGTTACTGGGGTTCTGATACAACACGCTGAGATGTTTATAGAACTGCTAAATTTTCTAAATTCTACCTTGTCAGTATGGTCATTCATAGTGAGATTACAGGCTTCGGTAGTCACATCCCAAACCTTGACGGTATGATCAGCACTAGCACTAGCAAGTATATTCCTGCATAGAATGTTGAATAAGATGATCTGAAGTTTGACTAAGCCTCAAAGAGATGCACTGGCAAGCATCAAACACTCATCAATCAAATTACCATACCTATATTCCTTGTTCCAAGAAAGACCAAGTACTGCATCCTTGTGGCTATCCTTCTTGTATTTGATAGATTTCTGCAAGAAAATTTGCAAAGTAGGTAAATGGAGCATAAAAGTAAATTTTCTCAGACAATTATCATATACTCAGTAAAGACCACCATGCAAATGATAAAAACTGGCAAATCGTTCGCCTTCTCTCATGTTCTTAAAGAGTAAGGTCCTGATTTTATTTTCATTTTTTTTTTTTGGGGGGGGGGAGGGGGGTTAGAGTAAGTTTCTCTTCAAACCAAATAATATGACAATTTAATTCCAAATGCAGAAACTACTATAAGTCTCTCTTCCTACCTCGTGTCTATCTGTCACTCAAAAAGAGCATTGCCAATGCCCACAAGGACAGATGGGGGAGGTTCACATAAAAGCTGGTGCTTGTGGTGCTTTAACCAAAAGAAGGTACTGAGATTATGAACACTGATAGTCACAATATGCCTGCCATGTACGGCATGTTGCAGTAAATAGAGTAGCGGCATGGAGAGTAAGTTAAACAAGAACATGCCGGTTAACCAGAAGTCCAAACCCGTTAAGGAAGCTACTTGACTTGTTGGTACAAACCTAAAGCTCCTTGTAGGGTACCACCTCAGGTTGCTCAAATGGCCATAAATTAGAGTCTGTAAGATAACTAATGCAAATAGTTCCGACTCCAGAATATCAAGCAACAAAGTACAAACCTATTATTGAAGATCTGGCATGTCGCACATGTGTGAAGTAAGAGGGACAATCAGCACTAGTGGAGACATAAACCTGAGCACACTGATCATCTTCGATTGCAAAATGTCATAGCCTACTATTTTTTCATTTTTTTAGTTGATTCTATAAGTTTGCAGTAGCCTACTACTTTATTCCAAATAGAAGTCTCCGGAAACTAGTTCACAATGACATGGAGAATGACCAATGAAAATCTTGACGTATTTCCTACCTTTAGGCATTAACATCTAGAACAAATTTCAGCTGCACAAGCTGACCTAGCATACAAGAGCATTCCAATCGAAAATTGGATCAAAGAATAGAAAGGTCAAATTGCTTAAATTACCTTTTTTCCCTTTCTCTTTATATCAGCGATGCCACCTAAAATAACAGATGGTTGCACCTCATCTATCTACAGAGAAAGAGGACAGTGAGACATGATCAGTAGTGACTCAGGAATTCATAAACATCAGTGTAGAGTCACTTACTATGTCAATGTCCCAAATTTCAATTGCTGGTTCCATTGAACCCACAGCTATGAAGTTACCTATCAACGTATAATTCATTTATTAACATGAGTAAATGAAAAGTTGATTTCAAAGGTAACATATGTTCAAAACCAGTAAGAGAAAATACTTCAGCAGCATGAAGGTCAACTTCAAGCAGAACCATACCTCTCTCCCCGCCTTTAATAGGGCAATCAAGCCATGCTGTGCAGAGAGGAAATGCAGGTATAATAAGAGCATGGTGAACATACATGTTTGTTTCAGCATCTGATAGATCTTCCAAAATCATTATCTGTTGGCACAGATCAGAGTCACAAATCAAAGGGCAATCAAAATGAAACTACCTGGACCATACAGATGGAAGTATTATCAAGCCGTTGAGTCGTGAAGTTCTACTTGCCTCGAGATGACTGACATCATCCTCATTGCTCGCACAAACTATAACAAAATCATCAGGTCTTATTATCATGTCATCATCTTCTTCAGAGTCATTGTCCTGAAAGAATAATTTTCTGAGTTAGTAATACTTGAATGGATAAAACATGATGAAACAACAAATTGATCATAGTACAACCTTATCCTTGAGATATGGGTCCATGTCATTACTTGCGTAGTACAAGTCTTTGAGTCCTGAACCAAAAAGCTCAATTCCTGACAATGTCAAACATCATGCAAAAAGAGAGAGAAGTTAGGAATAGTTTTCCAAATAAAAATTGATATAAACTAGGCTTGGGAAAAATCAATATGAAAAATATTTATCTTATCAAAAAGAGTTGAATATAAAAAATACTGCCAGTACATTAGATATTAAAAAAAAAACTATGTTCAACCCAAATCAACATATGAGTCAATGCACTAAGTTTACCCTCCTCCTCTTCATCGTAGTTGTCCATGTCCAGTTCCTTTAAACCATCTATTATGTCATCAGTTCCTGCAGAAGAAACTTGCGTAGCCTTTCCAAGTGCATCAGCAGCAGCTAATGCAATAGCAACTTCATCATCCTCATTTTCCTCGGATTCATCAACATTCATATCTTCTTCAGCCTCCTCCTCATCACTATCTTCACTGGAAGGGGAGTAAAGAAACAGTCTTTCAAGAGTAGGGCAAAGTAAAGATTACACAGAACGTAAGTATCAAGTTTAATTCCAAGAAATATAGGTTTTTAATCAGTCAATGTTAATTACATTTACACCTCGTTTGGATGGTTGTTACCCATTGTACTGTATTGTAATGTTAGTTTAAATACAATATTTGTTCTGATTGTTACTTAAATTTTATTAAATTGTACCATTAAATCTATCGTTAGGTAACGACGAAAAGTACCATTACGTGTAATGACCGATTTGGTGTGATCAAGTAGTTAGCTTAATTTTTTCTTCTCATTATATCACTACTTACTATTTAATAACCTGATTTTATCCTCGTCCCTACTATATGTTGTTTTATTACTGTCTGTTGTTTCCTTTATTTCTACTACTTCTTTTTCTAGACTGTTTGTATCTTGAATCGAAGGTCTACCGGAAACAATCATTCTACCTTTGAGCTAAAGGCTATGTTGCTCGGACTCTTCAAAAAGGCCAATGGGTGCGTGTCAGATTCACCAAAAGTAGTGTATTTTTGAAGAATCCGAGACGAGTGCGGCATCAAAAGTGAAGAGTCCGCGCAACTAAGGCTAAAGGTCACACTTGCGTATAATCTACCCTCCCCATACCCCCACTTTGGGGAATTACACAAAATATGTTTGTAGTTGTTCGCTCTATCTTGTATCCTACGGATACAATTTCTTGCAGGTTTATCTTCCAAATCATTGATGTGTGACGTTATGTAGGTAAGAACAATACAATCTATCCAAATATTGTGTTCATTTAAGCATACAACACAACATATTATAAAACAATAAATAACAACTATCCAAACAGAGTGTTACCCACAGCAAAAAGCTTTTCCCTGTGAATTGTATGATATCAGAAAAGCATCAGTGTTGCCGAATCAAATAACATGCAATACACCACCTGGACGGTTAATTCATTCTGATAATGCTCACTCACTCACTGAAACAGGTTGATATTTAGCCTAGCCGTTTCAGCAGAACTGATTTGATTGATACTAACGATTATGCATCATTCGGAAACACCCTTTCCACCTTCACGAGGTAATGATAAGTTCTGCCTACATTCTAGGCTCCTCAACTTGGGTTCTCACCACTTTCGGATATTGGGGAAAAACATTATGAAAAAATTTACACGTACCGTTTATCAAGAAGACCACTCTTCAAAATCTGTTCAATTTCCTCCTTTGAAGGTGGATCAGCCTCAGCTGGTACAGACTTTGCAACCCCTTTGGGAACCCATGAAATAGCTGCTATCATTCTTAAACTGCTTTATTAACCTACAACCACAAACAAAAACACCAGTATGAGAAGAAATCAAATCAACAATAGAGACAAGGATGATTAAACAAATTCACAAAGTAATTACCAAAAATCAAACTATTCGCTAGAAGATTATTCAGCCAATAAGAGTTTGCGTTAATTAGAGATTCAGAAAGAAAAAATTGTGAAGAGTTTGATGTTACAGAGAAATATGGCACCTAGGGTTTTAGCAGGAACTTAAGGAAGAAGGTGATGCATTTATTAGCCACTCTTTGGACCCTGTTTAAGATATAGCCATTAATTTATAATAATTTGTATATTTAGCCACTTCATAAATAACTTTAATTGTGAACTATCATTTTTATTTTGACGTTTATATCAGTATTAATGGCACAAGGAGTTGTTGTACTAGGGGCAAATGTGGGGTACAAAAAATTAAAATACTCCAAAAAGAGATGGCCCTCCACAAATTGTGTAGCTATGATAATACTGAATCTGATCATACAATAAAATTAATAATACACAAATTTTAAATAATATAAAGTTGTAAATAATTTTATTCTGTTTATATGGCAATGATAGTGGAAAAAAAATAAGTAATAAACAAGAAAAAATCTCAACACTTTGGAGAAAGATAATTTTTAAGAGAAAATGATTAAACTTTCAGAAAAAGCTCATTTATGTCATTCATTAAAACTTTGACTCATCTTTGTCATTGTTGTTAAAGAAAAGGCTCATTCATGCCACTTTTTTTAACTCCGATTTTGCAAAACTATTTTTACATCCCAAACAATGTTTAACACTTTTCGAATGAAGTTTTTGGATCAAATGTACTCTTTTTGCTTCTTCTTCCTTCTTCCGTAAGAAGACTAAAAACACATAAAGAACATAAACAACTCCCAAATTTTCAAGATCTTTAATTCTTCACGCTGTTAGGTATTTTAATTATTTTTCAGTAGTTGTGACATTTGTTTCACCCAAAAGAATAAAAATTGAAAAGAAAAGCTTTAAATTGATATACTGCCCATCTCAAATTATCTATCGTGATTCATATTTTAATAATGTAAATATTTTAATGAAAAATTATATTTTAAGACTTAATGAGGATAAAATTATAATTATATTTCAATATTTTTTTTTGATAACATATTTCAATATTTTTTTGAGATGTACATTATATTAGTTTAAGAAACACGATAAATAATTTGAGACAAAGAAAATAATGTTGTAAGTTTTTAAATCAACTTATTACTAGCTGTTTAATAGGACTGACGAAAAGGAAATTAATAACCTTTATTGTTAATTTGACTAAATCCAACGAATCGAGTTTAATATATAGTATATTATATACTTCTTGCAGTTAATATTAAAGTTGATGTACTACCCATAGCCAGTATCTTATTATTTAAATGTTGCACTAATTTTTTTATAATAATAATTATAACAAAATCTTATAATATCCCCCAATATACTGTTTCTGTAAATAATTTGAGATTCTTTATTTTAGATAGATAGATAAGACTTTGAGAATTAGTTGTAATACTTTATTTTTACTGCTAACTTGCTGCTCATTTTGCCCCCCTTTGGTTGAGACGCGAATAGATATCTCGCTATTTTTAACAAGATTTATGTTTATTATAATAAAACTTTTCACTAATTCAACAAAAATTTTCTTGACTTTATCTCCTATATAATATAATACAATTCAATCACAATGTACCATTCAAAGAAATGACTGGACATATCCTCCACACTAATATCCAAAAAAGTAAAATTCCTTAATTTCTTAATAAATAGGGATACTATTCGCATTTTCTTTTAACATTATTAAGATAATATCAAATTATTGGTAAAAGATAAGTCATAAATAAAAACTTGTTTATGATATTAGACATATTAACTTTCTAGAAAAAAATTTAGACACATTTTCTTTACATTGTTATTCAGTGAAAGAATCTAGACAATATCTTAGTCAATGAAGACATTTCTTTCACACTAATCTTCAAAAATAAATTTAGTTAATTACTTGACAACAAAGTCTCTTTCTTTTAAGATACTATTTAATTTTCCTATGATAATATATAGATAAAATTATCTCAATAAATCATAAATAAAAACTTATTTATTATATTGAACACAATAACTTCTAGAAAAGGAATTTAGACACATTCATTTCACGTTGATATTCAATAAAAGAATCTGGACAATATCTTAGTCAATCTTCACACCAGAAGTCAAGAACACTGAAATAAATTTTTTTCCAACATTATTTAGATAATAACATCAGATTATTTGTATAAAGACTAGTGAGAAAAAATAATAATTAAATCATAACATAATAATATCAACTTAATTTAATTAATCTAATAAAATTCAATTTTTAACTCCAAGTAAAAGGTAAAAATATCTTTGTGTTCCCCAAAAGGGATATTTTGGGATATTCACACATTCCGTTGATCATGCCACGTCATTTTCTAATCACATACCTCCACGTCACCATCTTCAATTCATCCTAACCGTTCATTTATAACCTAACGGTTGTAAATCCATTATTCCAGATGCTTCCAAATTTTTAAACCATAGTTAGCTAACTAACCAATTCCCGCAAAACGTGTCTCCACTGGTGGAGAATAAACCATAGTTAAGTAAAGGGTAAATGTGGACTAATTCATGCCATTAGTCAAGAAATGTTATTAGAGCATTACAAGGTTATTCATGTCATGAATGACCAAAACAACCAACTAAACCACATTATTTATTTTAACTTATTTAAACAACTTTTTAACTTTAACTAGTTTAGTTTTGACTTAATTCCAACACTAAATCTGCCAACTAAACCATATTATTTATTTGAACTTATTTAAACAACTTTATAACTTTAACTAGTTTAGTTTTGACTTAATTCCAACAACTAAATCCACCAACTAAACAACTCAAAACTAAATTTAAAGTCAAGTGTCAAAACTAGATGGATACAAATCGATCTTGCAAGAAAATCAATTTTGTCATCAATAGAATCAACTAGTGTTGGTACTAATGCTTAACAAACACATTATTCCTAAATTAAAACTTAATATCAATACTAGATGGATGGACACAAATCGATCTTGCAAGAAAATAAATTTTGTCATCAATAGGATCAACTAGTGTTGGCACTTATGCTTAAGAAACACATTATTCCTAAATTAAAGCTTAGTATCAACACTAGATGGACACAAATCGATCTTGCAAGAAAATCAATTTTGTCATCAATAGGATTAACTAGTGTTGGTACTTATACTTAACAAATATATTATTTCTAAATTTAAAGTTAAGTGTCAAGACTAGATGGACACAAATTGATCTTGCAGGAAAATCAATTTTGTCATCAATAGGATCAACTACTGTTGGTACTTATGCTTAACAAACACTTTATTACTAAATTAAAGTTTAATATCAACACTAGATGGACACAAATCGATCTTAAAAGAAAATCAATTTTGTCATCAATAGGATCAACTATTGTTGGTATTTATGCTTAAGAAACACATTATTCCTAAATTAAAGATTAGTATCAGCACTAGATGGACACATATCGATCTTGCAAGAAAATCAATTTTGTCATCAATAGGATCAACTAGTGTTGGTACTTATACTTAACAAATATATTATTTCTAACTTATAGAAAAGTGTCAACACTAGATGGACACAAATTGATCTTGCAAGAAAATCAATTTTGCATCAACTAGTGTTGGTACTTATGCTAAACAAACACTCGATGGACACAAACAAATTATCACAAAATTAAAGCTAAGTATCAATACTAGATGGACACAAACACATTATAAAATTTAGAAATACCAAACCTTATCTCCTACTTTGATGAAAGAAGCTTGTATCAACTTTTTTAGATGTTCAGCTTCCTCAGTTGCCTAGCCCGCAAAATCAACCCTTTCAACCCTAGAAAATGATTCAATAAATCCCAAATTGGTCAAGGCCAGCAAAATCCATCATTTCACTCAAACACAAATTGGAAGAGAGAAACTCAAGAAAACAAATGCTAGTCTATTTGTTCCTTAAGCTATTCTTTTTTTTCATTTTTGCTTCACAAGCAGTGCATACAAACATGAAACAGTAAACAGTTTTCATCTAAGGAAACACAATGATTACAAGTCAACCATGACACCCACAACTTCATAAAAATCCATCAAAACAAAGAGTTAAACTGAAGGTAACTACCAAGCCACTCAAAAACAAAAATCATAACCTTGTAAAAACATTATTATTAGAAACCCCACATAGTAAAAACCAAAACCCAACTCCAAAAAAACTTCAAAAACTGATCTTGATCATCAAAAACTCAATGGAAAGAAAAGAAAACAAAAAGACACATGTTTTACTCGAAATAAAATTCCCAAAACCACACAATCAAGATTAGAGATATGTGTTCATTGAAGTGAAGAATTGGACATAGAAATACAGTAAAGCTTAAAGGGTGTTGAGGGAAGCTAAAGAAAACAAATGCTAGTCTATTTGTTCCTTAAGCCATTTCTTTTTTATTTCATTTTTGCTTCACAAGCAGTGCATACAAACATTAAACAGTAAACAATTTTCATCTAGCACACCCGATGATACCCACCCAATAATTGATTGAACTTGGTAATAGTTGATGGATAAATGAGATTCTAATTATAGAAGCATCAGGCTATAAGAGTAAAGCAATATTCTCATGGGACATGATATCCTATTTTAATACAAACCTTTACGGCAATATCAGGAGCTGAACCTCCCTGATTGCACGGCCTCAGCAAGAGCAGTACCTCCCTCACCAATATTGCAACTGCAGGAGAAATCATCTTTAGGAAAAATGAGACAAAATGAACTCATGAAACATCAGAGGTATAAAGAAAAAAAAAAGGCATACCTTGGAGTTAAGCCCAAACCACCAGATGTATACTCCCTCTGTTGCCGGCCACCTATTGCAGCTGCCAGCCACGCGCTGCTGCTGCCGCCGGTCTGCGCTGTTGCTGTTGCGTCCTGCAGCGTCGGTCGGGGATGGGTGGCTCGACCTGCAACGCCGGTCGGGGATGGGTGGGGGTGACCGCCGGTCGGGGGTGGGTCGGGGTTGAGAGGAGTGAGAGAGGTTAGGAGAGAAAAAGATGACTTAGGGTTTTAGGGTTTTGAGCTTATCATTTTTTTTAAAAGAAGTATTAATTTACTGATCACGGAATGTCGATATTTTTTAAAATAATTATTTATATTTAAAAATATTTAATAAATATCAACATCGTAAAGTTGATATTATTTAAATAAAATAATAATTTAAATATACCGACCTCTTAAGGTTGGTATTTATTAATTTATTTTAATATAAACTCACCTCTAGAGGTCGATTTTATTAATTAAAATTATATGTAGACACATAATTTTTTACCGAACCTAAAATTTTACACCATTTTTTTAGAGTTTAAATATTTTAAAAATCTAAATTAAATATTTTTGAATTTTATCTTATTTTATTAATTTTATTTTAAAAGATATGAAAACTACAAAAATAAAATCACACTTTAAGATACATTTTGTTTTTAATTTATTCAAAGTTTTAATAATAAATTAGTGATTTTAATTTTTATATTTTTTGATCTAGCTATTTAATTTTTCCTAGTTAATATTATTATTATTATTATTATTATTATTATTATTATATTCTTATTTATTAACAACAAAATAAAATTAAAAAAAATAACTTACCCATTGCCCTTAGCCCCACTAACCTACCCCCATACACTCCCACTCCCTCACATTCTCCTCAACTAAAAAAATCAGCAACCAAATACACAATACATACCCACACATATCTATACAGACACTACACAATCTTTCCTACATACCAAAAAACGTACATAAAACAAAAAGGAGAGAAAAAGCAGAAAAACAGAAGAAGAAAATTTAGTAACATACTTACCCTCCCACACATATAGCATACGTATTCCTCTTCATATTACATATTTTTTTTCTTTCGATTAAAAAATAAAGATTGAATTCGAGATTTATTTTTTGCGGTTTCAAGTTCGTGGCACCTGATTGTTAGTCCTTTTTTCTCGTGAACTAATTTTCACAAGAGGTAACACTTATTTATATTCTATTTTTGTATGACGTTATGCCATGATTGTGCAAGAATTGATTTCAATATATTAAAGTTGTTCAGATTTCGTATGTGTTTAATCTGTTAATATTCTTTAATGTTATAATATTTAAATATATGTGAACATGTTATATCTTTAAGTTTAGAATAAAATTTGTATAATATGATAATTATTCATTGTATGCTAAAAAAGGGTATGATATTTACTTATTTTTATTGGGCGTGTGGATGCTATATTCTACTTTTATAAAATAGTTGAGGTTTTGATAAGATACATTTCAAATTTTTGTGTTAATTGTTCTCCTATACGTATGTTTATTAGTATGTTTATGTAGATTATTATGGATCATTTTCTGGTATAATAATGGTTATTAGTAGGTGGTATAATTGACGTCAACTCGTATTAATTGTAGTTTGACTTATGTTATTTTGCTGGGCACAATGGTATACTTTATTGATTTAATTTGGTTTTTGTTTTAATAGTGAATTTGTTCATAAAAAATAATAATCTAAATAGGGTACTAATGTTTATTGACTTAGTGTTTATTGTATATGTCCAACTCCTTAAGAAGAAGGATGTTTCTTACGTAATAAATGTTCATAGTATAGTTTTATTTCATGATTATATAAGACTTGATTCCAATATTATGAAATTGCTCGAAATTTATGTGTTTAATTTTGATATTATAATGTTGAAATATAATTGTTTAAAATCTTACATATAACTAAACAATGAAGATATTTAGAATGTTGAAACTATTTATTCTAATATTTAAGGAAATATTTTTAATGTGATATATTGACAACTATTATAAGAATAACTCATTATGCATTAGAAAAATATTTTTTAAATTTTTGTTAGTTCATGTAACAATAATAATTAAATTTCATCTCAATTAAGAATATGGTTTCACATCTTTTTTAGATACTTAAGAAACTCGGCCAAATTCAAGGATGCGGTTACGCACCTTGGCCAAATTCAAGGATACGGTTACGAACCTTGGCCAAATTATTTTGATAATTAAACTTTCATTAATTTAAATCAAGAGGTGTAAATAGGAATTATTAGGTGTGAGGTATTCGAGAGGAAAAGACAGTTATGCCTCTAAATGTCAAGACCACGAATGCGGTTACGCATCTAGGTTGAGACCCAATAAAAAAAATAAACAAACCATGGTCTGTAGACACGATATATCCAAAAGATAGTAAATAAGTATAAGTCAATAAAAGTGGTTGTGCTAAAACTACGGGAATCGAGGGATACCTAATACCTTCCCCTCGGTCAACAGAATTTCTTACCCGAATTTCTGGTTCGCAGACCAAATAAAGAGTCATTTCCTTTTGATTAGGGATTAAACAAAAAGGTGACTTGGAACACCATAACTCAATTCCAAGTGACGACTCTGAAAAAATAAAATGATCCCTAAATCAATATCGTCACTTAAATTGGAAAAACCCTCACCGCCCGTGCGCAAAAAGGGGTATGACAATATAAATTATAAATTTAATTTAAATACACATCAACAAAAGTTTAATTTTATAAATTTAATTTATATACCTCCTAAATATATAAATTTTATTTTATCGATCAACAATAAAGTTTATCAATATCAAATTTAATATATAACTCTCCTTGAATTGATCATCGGTAATTGATAATGTATTTCATATATGAAACACTAATATATAAGACTTGATTTGTTAAACTACTTGAGGAGTATATAATTTATCAACGTATTTCATACTCCGATGAATTATCATTTACAAGTCATTGCCTACGATATAATCACTACACTTGACATCCATTCAAGATCGAACATAATAATCTTGATAGAACTTGGATTGTACAGTAATTTACGATGTTCTATTGTCTATTTCATAAAACGAGATAAGACATTGAAGGTTATATACGTACAAATAATTAAAAATTAATTATATAAATATAAAATTTATAATTAATTGTTATCATGACATTTCTATGAGTATTATCTCGCATATCATACTTGAGTGGATTATATGTTAGCTCTTCACCTCTACATCATTACATGAGATATTAAGTTCATGATTTGTCGACGGACTGATAAAATTTGTACATTACTCTAGAAATATAAGTATAATTATCTCTTAATTCATATCAATGTAGTTTCATACTCTAAATATGGAATATTGATGTTTTTGGTTTATTCCACGAATTCTAACTTTTTATTTATAAAAGTATACAAAATTGTTACACTTTTTTAAACAATTAATTGTAGGTGTAAAATGAAAATTTAATATTATGCTAGCAAAATTATGATTAATAGGAAAATTTTAAACTAAGTTCTCTATGTAGAACGTGTTTTTAGCAAGTTTCAGTTTCAAGTGGTTTATAGCTTAGTATTGATTGTGAGCATATAATAGATAGTGAATCTGTTTGTATTGGGTTTAACTTTTATACTGGTCCAACTGGGTAGAGTTGTAGTCAGCTTGAGTTGTTAGCATCAACTTGAATTTTTAAGTACCATCTTGCCCGTGAAGCCAGTTGCAAGAAGCTGCCCAACAATACTCGAGCAAAGTGAGGAAGACAAATGTTGAAAAGGAAACATTAATTAAGGGTAAAGTAAAAAAAAAAAGAGTCCCTCTTATATTTGAGACTAGAGGATTGCACAATGAGGATGTTGCTTTATCATGAGCATAGATGATGAAACTTGGCTATGTCTCAGAAGTCGAAGCATAACTAGCAGCACGGATGTCAAAACTAGTAACGGTACCGTTCTCCAAGCTGACCTGGAATTTTTAAGGAACTCTGATTTGGTTAGCAATTTCTTAATATCTTCATGACTTTAAAATGAATTTATTCATCCTTTCCAAAAAAAAACTCTTAGGTGTCATACAGTTATAAGGTACAAAAATTTAGTGATTGAGCCAAGGGGAAACATAATTATGCAGCGTTTTGAATTCATCAAATGTTTATTTTCATTTAAGTACATAGAGACTCGAAGGTGGATAAATACTTCCAATTTTATGTATTAAATAAATAATATATGTCAAAAAGTTCAACAAGCAAAAAATATAAAACTAATATGCACGAGGGAAAAGTAAACTAGTTGTCAAACTTAATTTCAATAACATTCCACCCCCAATCCCATCCTCAATTCTCATACTAATGCTAAGAATCGTTAATAATCTCTCCACTAATGATTCCCACATATCAGAATCAAAAGAATTATATTATCCTGTAGCACACCAAAGCAAATAAAGCCTCAACACAGATTGAATTAATAACAAACATGATGCGAGCACTGACCACAAATGAATGCTCCGAATGCGGATCCCAAGCCAAGCTTTCAACATCAGCACCAACTGAAAACTTAAATCCACTGTGAGAGGGTTTCCTCCCATCCTTCTGCAAGACATGTTGAAACATTAATTAGCATCTTAAAGTAAGAAACTAATCCACAGTCCTAGCTTTCAAGAATAAAGGGGGCAAAAAAGGAGAAGTGTTCTATCACCAAGCAAACTGTATGATCGAATGACCCGCTCAGAAGAATCTGTGGAGCAAATGGATTCCATGCAACTGCTTGAACCTGTCAAACATAGCAAGACAATGAATCTACTTCGTTCAATAATTTGTAAGCAAGTTAGTCTAATGTTCTATACGTAATTCAACTTTCGTCAGTAATATTCCAAACTCTAGCAAAGATGAGATATTTTAACTTTATCTAGGTTACTGGGGTTCTGATACAACACGCTGAGATGTTTATAGAACTGCTAAATTTTCTAAATTCTACCTTGTCAGTATGGTCATTCATAGTGAGATTACAGGCTTCGGTAGTCACATCCCAAACCTTGACGGTATGATCACTACTAGCACTAGCAAGTATATTCCTGCATAGAATGTAGAATAAAACGATCTAAAGTTTGACTAAGCCTCAAAGAGATGCACTGACAAACATCAAACACTCATTAATAAAATTACCACACCTATATTCCTTATTCCAAGAAAGACCAAGTACTACATCCTTGTGGCTATCTTTTTTGTACTTGATGGATTTCTGCAAGAGAATTTGCAAAGTAGGTAAATGGAGCATAAAAGTAAGCTTTCTCAAACAATTATCATATACTCAGTAAAGACCACCATGCAAATGATAAAACTGGCAAATCGTTCGCCTTCTTTCATGTTCTTAAATATTAAGGTAATAATTTTATTTTCATTTTTTTTTGGGGGGGAGGGGGATTTTTCAACAATTGATATTTGGTGTGCATTAAATAATTTCCACTTGTCTGCTGCCATGACGAACTAACAAAATAGTGGTTTAGAGTAAGTTTCTCTTCAAACAAAATATATGAAATTTAATTCCAAATTTAGAAACTATTATAAGTCTCTATGTCTCTTTTCCTACCTCGTGTCTATCTGTCACTCAAAAAGAGCATTGCCAATGCCCATAAGGACAGATGGGGGAGGTTTATATAAAAACTGGTGCTTGTGGTGCTTTTACCAAAAGAAGGTACTAAGATTATGAACATTGATAGTCACAATATGCCTACCATGTACGACATGTTGTAGTAAATAGAGTAGCAGCATAGAGAGTAAGTTAAATAAGAACATGCCGGTTGACCAGAAGTTCAAACCCGTTAAGGTAGCTACTTGACTTTTTGGGTACAAACCTAAAGCTCCTTGTAGGGTACCACCTCAGGTTGCTCAAATGGTCATAAATTAGAGTCTGTAAAATAACTAATACAGATAGTTCCTACTCCAGAATATCAAGCAACAAAGTACAAACCTATTATTGAAGATATGGCATGTCGCACATGTATGAAGTAAGAGGGACAATCGGCACTAGTGGAGACATAAACCTGAGCACACTGATCATCTTCGATTGCAAAATGTTATAGCCTACTATTTTTTCATTTTTTTAGTTGATTCTATAAGTTTGCAGTAGCCTACTACTTTATTACAAATAAAAGTCTCCGGAAACTAGTTCAGAGTGACATGGAGAATGACTAATGAAAATCATTGATGTATTTCCTACCTTTGGGCTTTAACATCTAGAACAAATTTCAGCTGCACAAGCTGACCTACCATACAAGAGCATTCCAATCGAAAATCGAATCAAATAATAGAAAGGTCAAATTGCTTAAATTACCTTTTTTTCCCTTTCTCTTTATATCAGCGATGCCACCTAAAATAAAAGATGGTTGCACCTCATCTATCTACAGAGAAAGGGGACAATGAGATACGATTACTATGTCAATGTCCCAAATTTTAATTGTTGGTTCCATTGAACCCACAACTATGAAGTTACCTATCAACGTATAATTCATCCATTAACATGAGTAAATGAAAAGTTGCTTTCAAAGGTAGCATTTGTTCAAAACCAGTAAGAGAAAATATTTCAGCAGCATAAAACTCAATTTCAAGTAGAACCATACCTCTCTCCCCCCTTTAATGAGACAATTAAGCCATGTTATGCAGAGAGGAAATGTAGGTCTAATAAGAGCACGGTGAACATACATGTTTGTTTCACCATCTGATAGATTTTCCAAAATCATTATCTGTTAGCACAGATCAAAGTCACAAATCAAAGGGCAGTCAAAATGAAACTAACTGGACAATACAGATGGAAGTATTATCAAGTCGTTGAGTCGTGAAATAAGTTCTACTTGCCTCGAGATGACTGACATCATCCTCATTGCTTGCACAAACTATAACAGAATCATCAGGTCTTATTATCATGTCATCATCTTCTTCAGAGTCATTGTCCTGAAAGAATAATTCTCTAAGTTAGTAAAACTTGATCGGATTAAACATAATGAAACAACAAATAACCAAATAAGTTAATCTTAAGGTTAGAACTCATTCAATTCCCCAGTAGAGCCGTCATTCTATTTTATTTAAAAACATACTTAGACTGGTTTTAAGAGTCGTTACTTAATTTTTAAAGTAAAATTAAGAAAACTTTATTTTTCAAATAGATTAAAACAGAAATCTAATGAAAATATTCTAAGGGGTTTGGAGTTCTTATTAGCATTTTGGGAAGGGTTTGAAAGCACCCAAAATGTCTGCTTACACACGATTATTTGATAATTAACTATTTGGCTAATGATTTTAACATAAAAGCATACTCTCTTTGAAGAGATAACACTTAACACTTGGAATCATTTTTCCCTTTTAAAGTCAATTTAAGTAAAATATACTTCTTTTTAATTTTTAAAGATATGGTTGGTTCATCTTTTGGTGAATTGAGTTACGAAAAAACATTAGAATTAACTAGCAAATAAACAATTAGGCAAATACGAAAACAAATAAAATAAAAAGGGAGAGAAGTTTCATGCCCAAGTCTTGCTTTGTTCACCTGGGCCAGTACTTGGGCCTAACCTGTCCTAAACTAATATAAAGATTGATTATTCTTTAGCCTTTGGGGCCCTACCTCCACCTGTCCTAAACTAACAAAATAACACCAAAACAGATGGGCTTTTGGCCTAATTACAACATAATACAAAACTGAAACTTAAGAGGGCTTTCGGCCCATTTTTGTTGTTTTTTTACAACATATACAATGTATGTATATCACTATATATTGTTGTATACATCATGTATACAACCCTTCTTGGACTCCATAACACCCTGTTCTTCGGTGTTCGACTCGAAAAGGGTAAGATTGAGCCTCCATAGCTCAACATGAATGCACGTGAGAAAGATGAAGGAGTTTGGTGGACTCAACTCAAAGGTTCATGCAAGAAAACAAAAGAGAGAATAATTAACAAATGACTAAAGGAAAATTAATTCAAAATATAATTCAGAAAAGCTAAAAAAAAATGGGTTACAGAAAATATATTAACCATGCTGCCACTTAAACACCAAAGAAATAAAAGATACAAATATTGATTAATTACTTCAAAGAGCCAAATGCTTGCATCCCTAAATTTAAATAGAGTGGCAACAAAAGATAACAAAATAACACAACAAAGCCTTAGCACAATTCTTCGCACTCTAGGAATTGAAAAAATCATCCTAAAACACACATTAAAAATGAAACAAGAGAAAGCATACCAATTTAGACAATAAATCAACACAAAGCTCTACAAAATCCATCTCAAAACAAACAGCTCATAACATGATAAACACACTTTATACCTTTCTCCGGGCAGCGAACTGGAATCAGAAGCGAAGAAAGCGACTCCACCAACAACTTCAAAAGATTTCGACGAAAACTTCAACCCAAAACAATAAACCAAGAAACTTTAGTGTTATGAGCGCTATTGTCCTAAATTCTAACTCTATTTTCCTATCTATCCTCCATGAATTTCAGTTCTTTCTTAAGTTTTTCTTTTCTATCTTCGGTGTATCTTTCTTCTTATATATTTTCCCAACCCAAAATCAACTATCTCTAACCCTCTCAATGAAGATGAACAGGGCCCATTTATAGGAGGAAAATAGGGCTCGATTTAAGGGGAAAACGGGAGGGAATTTTTGAATTTGAAATTCAAATTCTTCTTGGAAGATAAGGCTCAACCAGGTGGAATTTGTACCATTCCCAACGGAAAAATGATCCGGGAGCTTGATTGTTGGAGCAAGGACGCTTGAGGTGTGGGATTACAACAACTGGCTTCGAGTACGAGCAGATAAGAATGAGAGAAAAATACGACACGCGATTCATATTTTATTGCTAGAGCTGGACGCGATTTTCATTTTGAAACCATCGTGTTTCTGGGTTCTTTGCTTGTGAAGAAGAAGTAGGGGTGGGGGGTCGGCTGGTGTATTGTTGTTGTTGTTATTTTAGGCTGGGTTGAAAGGAATATTGTAGGCTGCTGAAATTAATTTGAGAAAGGGAGAAATGGGCTAGAAATTGAGGCATTGCTTTGGGTTGTTGGAAATTGCAAAATAAAGGCCCAAAATGGTTTTGTCCCAAATGGGTTTAGGAGATTTGGCGAATAAGTTACAATTTTAATCGAATTGAGTGGTCAATTGCATTACGAATCTTGCCAATGAATTAGGAATGTGGCCAAATTGATCTTGTAACGACCCTAAAAATGAAATAGGAAGAACTAGAGCCTCACATGTGTATTGAAGTTTGTAACTTGTTTAAATAATGTAAATCGGCTTTTTGAGTTTAGTTCAAAGAGATTTGGGGTCCATAGATGCTGCCAGTTTTTGAAATTTTAATTTTTAGTTGGGTCTTTGAAAATTAATTAGTTACTAGATTAAGGGCTTAGGAAGTCGGTTAGAAGTTAATTAAATGACTTATATAAGGTTTTAAGTTTTTTAACAAGTCATTTACTCTCTTTTCCCAAAATCAAAATCTCAAAGTCTTCCCTCTCTCTATATTTCTCTCTAACTCAAAGAACAAGATGAAGTGGGAGCTAGAGTTGAGGATTTCATGGTGTTTCTTCTTCAATTTTCGTGGGATTCACGAAGGTTAAGGTATGGGGATCCTTTATCCTTGATTTTTTTTCCACTTAATGAGCCAAATCAAAGTATTTTGAAAGTTCTACAAAAACTCAATAAAGTCCTAATTTCGGTTCTAGAATGGGTTCCTGAATTAAATGATTTTTAATGATTATTTATGTTATTATTGATGGTTTTAAGAAAGAAAAGTCCATGAACCCATGTCTTTCCAAGTTTCCTAAATTTGGCTTATGAAGTGGGTTGAATGTTTATGATTGAATGATGATGGAAAAATGCTTAGGTTGAGTTGAGTAGTTGATTTATATTATTATATATGTTTATCTATTGAGAATTGTTGAAGAATTGAGGAATGGTGATTGTGGCTTTGGAAAAGGGTAAGTTGTCCTAACTTCATTGTTAATGTAGAATTGTGATAGATTGATGTGTGATCCACTTATGGTGGAGTTGTTTACTTATTGAATGTATTATGATTATGGCCTTGAAGGCATTATATGAGGAATTGAAGTGTTGACATGATATCATATATGTGAATGTGATGCAAAGGATTTGAATGAGAACCTAATGAAGTTAAAGGTAATCATGTTGTGAATATAAATGTGTTCATGAGATCCCAAGGTGAGCTTGAATAAAGTATTATTGTATTGTGATTAAAAGTATTTTCTCTCTTAACACTTATTAATGAAGATGATGGAATGTGACGTGCCTTATATTGTTGAATGTCATCTCTTGACTTAGTAGACTTAGGTGTTCTTCTTGATAAATGAAAAGCTATGTTGAATATAAATCGATAGGCTATGGCATTCCATTCACATGTAAGTGATCAAATTTGTTTCTAAGTTGGGTAGTGTTTAGTAATTTATGCATATCTCATTCTCTAGAACTTCGTTTACAATGAATAAATATGATTTGGAAAGCTAACTCAGATACCTACAACTCTTATGTTTATGTAATACTCTAATTTAAATGTTATGGATACGAAATCTGGGACACAACATAGGGCAAGTTCTGCCCAGATTTCAGAAATTGAAATCCTGTATGATCAGCTATAGTGTTTTGAATATATCTTTTTGTACAAAATATATTTTTGCGGTGATTCTTGTTTTTTTGCAACCTTTAGAGATGTACCTACATCTTTCATGAAGGTTATAAAGTCTAGTTTTGCCGTTTTCCTTTACAAATCTAACTTGCGACTTGAGGTACCAGGCTGGACAGATTCACTGTTTTGGGAGCATAGTTATATTTGTACATGCTAGGCTTACTTGTGATTATGATCCTATTTTACGTCAACATTACTGAGCTAATAGAAGTTAAATAAGTTATTTAATTGTATTTTTAAGGTTGTATATACTCGTGAACAAGTTGAGGACCTTGAAACGTTGGTTGGTCTACGGTTTGAACTCGCAAAGTTGTGTTGGACGGGTTCTTTGCCAAAGCACTGAGTTTGTGTATAAACATGTACTTGCACTCTTTTAACTGCGAAAATATTTAAAAGTTGATCTTGGTACCCTCGCTATCTCTTGTCACTTTGCATTGTCATATTGGTATCCTTTAAGACGTTTAAGACGCTCATGTAACTATCCCACGTGTACGGACTGTTTGATCACCTGGCACTCTTGTTGGGACCTTGTCCTTCGTGCGGCTGTGACTTTGTCACTCTTGGCATGCCTCTTGATTCGGATCACTTGCCATCTTGACTCTGGATTTTTAATCCGTCTTATGAATGGAAGTTGTCCATTTTAAGTACGAATTAGAAAGCCATTTTTAATATGGTTCTTGGTTCTCTTGATTATTGGGCTTTGACCCTTCTTGATACCGGGCGTCGGGCCTTCTTGATATTTGTTTGTGCTTGGTGTGACGACATGATGTATATATTGGGAGAGCCTTGTTATTGAATCTCTTGGAAATTGGTGCTATGAGCATTCTTGACACTTGGATCTTTAAATGTAAAACTTGATATCCTTTGTGTGAACTCTAGTTACTTGACAGGTTCTACAACGTGTAAGTAGTAGTATGGGATGCTATCTACACATGGCATGAGTAGGCTTTGAAGGTGCTAAAGTGAGTTCCCTAAGTCTATATGACTAAAGTGTGAAGTCCTCTAAATGCATGAATGTGTCCTAAATGACTTTAAAGAAGAATGTTAACTTATTGTCTAAATGATTTGTTGAATGAATAACTTATGTTAATGAAGTGAGTTACTTAGTATGCTACCTTGAAGCATGATGGTTCTTGTCTATAGTAGCCTTGAGGAACACTTAGGTGTGTATGAAGAGGTTGTATGGGCGGCCACTTCATGTCTCACTCAAGTGTGTCTTAGGGTAACTTTAGATAAGGGTTCTTGGATGATAAAATGAGTTACGTGGTGAAAATGTTGAGTATGTCTATAATGTGGTTAATGTCTTATATGTTGGTTATGTTCTATAATATGTCTAATATGTCAATATTCATGAAGTTTTACTAAAATGGCATATGGCATGACTTTCAACCAAATGTCCTTTTTAGCATGTTTTTGCATGGTTTCCATACTTAGTACTTAATTGTACTAACCCCTTTCTTTCCCTTTTGACTAAAGTGTAGGGATTTGGAGATGTCGATATTCCATGGTTGATGGATAGGTTTCTAAGATGTTTGAAGATGAAGACTTGGTGAGTCCTCATATATTCGAGGACAATAACCAAAATGTTCCTTTATGTCTTGTAGTTTTGTTATAGTTTTGAGTGGGCTTAGTCTCATTGTTGTATTCAAGTATTAGATGGTTTTGAGACATCTTGGATAAAGTCTAGAAAATCTTCCGCTTGTTATTTGATGAAAGTTTCTTTGTGTGTGAAGAAAGTTTTTTTTTCCTTAAGAGTTTTAGTGTCTATGCGATGAATGAATGATCCATGAGGCTTGTATTTGACCTCTTCGAGGTCGAATACGCTAGTTACGACTAGAGAGTGCTCTCGGGTCGTGACAGATCTTATTAGTGAATTCGGCTAAAAACTTAAATGAGACGAATCGATACAATTAATTTACGAGCTTCTTAATCTTAAGGAAATATAATAATTAACTTAATTGTAAACTAATTATTCAAAATCATAACCATAATTTAAACTAAACTAATTTAATAAAATACTTACTAAAATTAAAATCTTTTTGAGATGATTTTCGAATATTTATAAAATATATTGACCCTATACATAATTATATAAAAACATATATATTATTTGAAAAATATAAAAGGCGACAAAACTATTAAAAAAAATGACTTACAAACTATATATATATATATATAGATATTCTTTTTTATTTATAAAACTAATACATAACTATCCAAACAGAGTGTTACCCACAACAAAAAGCTTTTCTCTGTGAATTGTATGATATGAGAAAAACATCAGTGTTGTCGAATCAAATAACATGCAATACACCACCTGGATGGTTAATTCATTCTAATAATGCTCACTCAAACTCATTGAAACAAGTTGATATTTTGCCTAGACGTTTCAGCAATATTGATTTAATTGGTACTAACAATTATGCATTATTCGAAAACACCCTCTCTACCTTCACGATGTAATGATAAGTTCTGCCTACATTCTAGGCTCCTCAACTTGGGTTCTCACCACTTTCGGATATTGGGGAAAAACATAATGAAAAAATTAACACGTACCGTTTATCAAGAAGACCACTTTTCAAAATCTGTTCAATTTCCTCCTTTGAAGGTGGATTAGCCTCAGTTGGTACAAACTTTGCAACCCCTTTGGGAACCCATGAAATAACTGCTATCATTCTTAAGCTGCTTTATTAACCTACAACCACAAGCAAAATCACCAGTATTTTATTTAAAAAAGAGAAAACACATGTTTTTTAGAGAGTCACCACTTAATTTTTAGAGTGAAAATAAAAAAACTTTTTTTTTCAAAAGATTAAAAACAAAAATCTAATGAAATATTAAAGAGGGTTCGGGATTCATATTAGTGTTCCAGGAAGGGTTTTAAAGCACCTAGAACACCCTCTAACATGCAGTTGTCTGATAACTAATATTTGGCTAATGTTTTAAGAAAATAGGCAATTTAACTAAAATTGGGAAAATAACGATCGTACAACTTAAAATCATTCTTAAGAGGAAGAGAAATATTATAAGGGGTATTTACTTGAATAAAATACAATATATATTCTAAAGGTAAATTTGGAAATAAGTATTGATTTAATTTTAACTCAAAATGGCTATTCTTTGAGGAAATTAAATTTTGAAACCCTAAGATTAACAATAAATAATAACAAGTAAACATATATAAACAATAAAATAGCGAGAGAAACTTGGGCCCAAGTCTGATTCTCTGTCCCCCTGGGCCAGTAGTTGGGCCTAATTTCGTTTTGGGCCTTTGACCCATTTAAATCACTTGCACATGTTATAGTCTAACATAAAGAAAATGTCTTTCTTTGGGCCTTAGGCTCAAGTCTTTCACTTGTCCTAAGAACTAACAAGTAATAATAAGTAAGTAAAAATAGGTTTAGGCCCAATTACAACACAATACAAAACTAAAACAAAAATTTTAGGGCTTTTTGAGCCCATTTCTTGATTTTCGTATACACTAGGAGTATACTAATGTATACAATCTCGTATCTTCTTCGAACACCTGTACGTCGATTTTTAAGGACTTGCTCTTTGACACCTGAGGGCTAACTCGATACTCGAAAATACAAGGAGGCAATGGGAAGAGTCCAAAATGGACTCGGATTGGTCACATGCGACATAAATGAATAAAACACACAAGTAACAACTATATGGCTTAATATGAGAAAATAGCGAAATAGAATGAATGACACTGCCTAAATATCAGCATAGGCGCGAAACAATTTTTTAGGGGACAATTAATTATGGAAAGAATCAAGTAAATTAGACATGAAGGAAGAAAAATTTATCCACATAAACATACTGATGCATTAAAGGCGGTGAAAATTAAGAAGTCTTGTCAAGGCTCACAATAAAACAACAAAATGACTGATTTCGAGGTCTAAGTCAATTCCAAACTTCATTTAATAAGAGGATCATACCAGCAAACAATAAGTTAAGCAACAATTTGGAGGAAAAAGATGTTAAAATCAAAATGTGTAAAAAACAAAGATACAAGATCGCACACTTGATGAAAACTTGTCCAATCTAAAACATGTTGCTTTAAATACGACTTTAACCAAAGGGAATCGAATCAAGCTACCATTCTAGAAGTAAACCCAAATAAGCAGACATATACCTAGACAAATATCAAAGTAAACATGCTAAAGTCCAACACTAAACTAAAACAACACAAAATAGTCATACACATTATGGGCATAATTGGTAAACAGTGACCACACTTGAAAAAAAAAATGAATTTTCACAAAGTAATAAGCCTAGAGAAATAAGAGCAAGAAATCGATTGGATAAGCCTGGAAATGGTAATATCACATACAAATCCATATCAACTAGCTTTAAGATTCGAACAAACTTGATCAAGTAACTACCGACAAAAAAGACTTGAAGCTACTAATCCTCACACTTTGAAGTAACACAAAGGTAATAACAAACAGACAATACCCCAATAAATATACGAGAAGCAAGAAAATAAAACCATGGAGACGAGATGAACAAAACACTAAAATTGGCTTAAAACGGACCCTTATATGTCTTAATCAACCAAAGGCACCAACTCACAACTACTCATCAACCATCAACAAATAAAATAGAGATATTCAAAGGGGAAAGGAAAAGAGGGATAGAAAACTTCAATGAGCTAAGGTCAAAACGGAAATTACCTGTTGGGGAGCAGCGATTCCACACCAAATACGACTTAAAAAACTCCAGCAATAAATTAGAAACATAAAACCTTACTTCTTTCGCTGTTTTTCTTCAATATTTTTCCCAACTTTTTCCTAACTTAATATTAGAATGAAGAGGGTGCCAGCTTGCTTGGGGTGAATTTCCCTAACTGAGTCGCTGGGCATTGTTTTTCTGGCGAAAAAGAAGACGGGGTCGCTGGTTGGTACTATTGGTGTATTCTGATGGGTTTTCTTTGGAAATGGGCTAAAATAAATTAGGAAAAATTACTAAAGTATACATCATTAGTTACAGTATTCTCAATATTTTCCTACCATTTTAAAATAATACAAAAATCCCTTCTTTTCACTCAAAACCCAACTGCCGGATACAGTATTTCATTCTACTCCTAACTCACGTTTTTAACTCCTATATTTACTCCTTCAATTTCTCCCTCTTTTTACTCATATAATCAAATAAGTTACCACATTAATCAAAATTTAAATTTCAAGAGGTTTCTCTCTCCATTCAACTCATTTCAGATCTATAGGTACTTTCATCTTCTTCAATTCTCTTCGTTTTTCTTGTTTCATCATTTTGTCTAATACATATGAATGTTCCTTCATTTAGCATTGGGATTACCCAAATAGTTACACCTAATACTAATCGAATCTTTGATTATGATAATCCCAAATGGACAAAAAACATATCTAAAAGGTTGCAGGATCTTTTAACAATAGTAAATCAAAGTTCAGAGAAGGCAAAAATGAAAAAAGATGTACCTGCATCATCGAAAAAGCAAAGGTTGAAAAACAACAAAAAAAAAGGTAGAAAGGTTGCCCCTGCCAAATCTCGACCTACACTATCCAGTGTATGTATTTTGAACCATGTATTTTAGTATTTATTTATTTTGTTTTAAATTTATCTCTTCCCTTGTTGAACTATTGGATCCACAACATTCGTTTGTGGTGGAATTTGTTCAAGATATTATGCAACAAGAAAGCGACAGTTTGTAACTATTGAATCAATTTTTCTTTACTTACACATTTGATCTGTTTTTATAATGTTTCTTCTTCTTTTTTGTAGTGACCGTGGAATGTTTTTTGCTGTTTTTATTGAATTTCTGAGCGATGAAATCAACATCCCATCTAATGATTTTCGAAGTGACTATCTTTGCACAATATATGCAACATTGTTATGAAAGTATGGTCTCAACAAGGCCGAGACGGGATATGTTAGTGAGAATGATAATCCTACAAGGTCGAAGAGTGACTACACTCCACCAACAGAAGATGATCTTGTTAATGTAGAATAGATTTTTATGTATCGATTCACCGACAGTTGTTGATGATCTATTGTTTTTCAACTACATTAATAAGTGTTTTTGAGTATTTCTTCTCTTTTGAAGATACTACTTCTAAATGTGAAGAGTTTTTATGTTGAAAATTGTTTATTTCGCTTTTCATTTCATTTTCAATATATTTAATACCTTGTTAAATTTTGTCTCTTATAAGTATAGTACACATCACTATAGTTGATATTATATTATTAGCAGATACAAGATTTTCCAAAATTTATTATGTATATGATACACGATTACTTTCGATATAACAAACTTGTATGTATCACAACACCTGATACTATATGTTTATACTTGATGCAAATCAGTTAATTTTCAATATATTTAGTACCTTTTAACATTATGTCTCTTATAAATTTGGTACAAATGACTACACTTGATACTATATTATAAGCTGATGAAAATTTGCCAAAAAATATATTATGTATATGATACACAATTATTATTTATCATGCTTTCAAAATCAGAAATTGATGTGTCTCACAAAATCTGATACTATATATTTACAATTTTTACAATCCTCTTAATTTGTAATATATTTAGTACCATTTAACATTATGTCTCTTATCCGATGCACATCACAACTCTTATACGGTACATATCATAATACTTGATACTATATTATCCGATACAATTTTTTTCAAAGAATTAAGTATCAGATTCATTATGTTAAACAAATCATTGCAATGTAATAGTATTTTCAGTATTTATTAGCGGTTACATATACATTAATTACTTAACCAATACAATGTATATTTTAAAAATAACTTTGTATCAAACACAAAACAATACACAATATGTATACCCGATTCATTTTATCAGAAATTAACAATAAAAAAATATAGGCAAAACTGGAAAACATAACATTTCAATTTATTGAATCAAAAATTAGTAAGCTAAAAGTACTTTTTAATGTAAACATTTGTAACAGTGGGAAAGAAATGTTATAGTTTGAGAATTATTAGATCTGAAAAAACAAAGTACTCCAAAAAAGTATTGATCAAGATTCTTTCGGTAAGAAAGTACAAGTTCTTCGATTGTGGTCTTCTTGTCCACATCTCCCACAACAATTCGTGTTTGATGTTAGTTTTTCATCTGGATTTTCCTTCTTTTTTTTCCTTGATCTATTGGGAATTCTTTTGTATCTTGGAGGCAAGACAACTTCTTCCAAAATACATTCTGGAATTGAACAATCACTTTTGTTCGGCATTGATTCCATTGGAACTGCATAACACACTAATACATAGCTACAATTGTACCAAATATATTTATTATTTAATGTTTATTGTATCATTCCAAAAAAAAATTACACTTCAAGATAGATTATTATAACTCAACTCAACGGATCATATATACTCTTAGTTTATCATACATATTATTGTCCCCACAGTTTTACATGTTTTAGATACATATAAAAGAAATGATACAAAACACACCTATGTACCACAATTATCCATTTCTATTCATTGATACATTAAAAGAACGAAGAAACATTTCAAACGAATATGATACTTTGTAATTATCAAGCAATGATACACAAATCTAAACACCTTACACATATGATGCAACAACCAATACATAAGATGCAACCTAATTATGAATATAATTTGCAAATAACAGTGTATCATGAATAATATAGTAACAAACAAATTAAAAAAACAAAAAAAAGTTATACGATCTGTGTATCACAAGATTATTTGTTCACATACTTTTTGTTATCAGATCTTTTAACTCAGCTGCAACGGCAGAAATAAGGTTCACGAATGAAATATTTTCCCCAACCACTATCACATCACTTCTGTATCGCTCGTGTCTAACATTATTTTCCCATATTCCTGAATACCTTAACAATATCGAAATATTCACAAAATTTCGCTGCAAAATTTTTTGAATCAAGCTTCTGCTATTTTTTGGAAGAACAAGGGGAGACAATTTGAAATTTTAATTTACTAGTTATGTTACCTTTTTGTGAACGACTGATTGTTAGAAGAAAGAAACGTACGCTTGATTTGTGGGATTCAATAATATTTTATGTTCTAGTCCCTTATTTAGCACAGTAAAGTGATAACAAAAGTGTTTAAATTAATATATTTGTCCTCACAATTATGTATCCGAAAGGTATAAAAAAGAAGGGATTTTTGTAATTAATGGAAGAGTAGGAATATGATGTAATTTGTTAGGACAAATTACTTAACTACACTCCTTTACTTACCTTAATATCCATTTATCCCTACTTATTTCAAAAATTTCAAAAATCCCTTATTTACCTTTGTATCCCACATGTATCCCGTGCACAACGCTATGTATCCCGTGCACAACGCTATGTATCAAAGGCTATGTATCCGTCTATGTGGAATGTATCAAACGCTATGTATCTCGTGCACAACGCTATGTATCCCGCATGTATCCCGTGCACAACGCTATGTATCCCGCTATGTGGAATGTATTAAACCTAATGTATCCCGTGCACAATGCTATGTATCCCTCTTTGTGGAATGTATCAAACCTAATGTATCTCGTGCACAAAACTATGTATCCTGCAAACATCATTTTTAAGGGATTTTTGGTAAATAGAAAACTAGAAGGGATAGGATGCTATTTAGTACTTATAATATGTGGTTCCTATAATTTATACAATTTGTTAATTACACTATGTGGTTTGCATAATTTTTACAATAAAGAAAGCAATTTGACCCTTTAGTTGGGCCTAATGTTTTGGGCTCAAAAGGCTAGGCCTGGTTTCTTAGGCTTGTTAAGGAGTCCGATGAAATTTCAATTTATGATTTTTTTCTATGGGAGACTTACATAAATAGACTAATTTTAAAAAATACTTACCATTTATAGCATTAACTTTTTTTCTTCACTTGGACACTTTTAATACATTTATAATACAGTTTTAATACATATTACAAAGAACAATTTATTATTCATAGATAATACAAGTTTTATTGATGGTTACTACATTTTATCACACATTTTAATACACTTATAATACAATGTGTCAACTTCTTACCAAACAAGCATAATATATTTTTAAAAATAGTTATAATACATATATACTGCATGCAAATTCACTTTTAATACATATGGCAGATTTAACATAGTATTGTTATGAATGGTAATAAATAAAAAGTATCGCTAAAATCGGTAATTACTCATTAAAAGGTACCAATCCATGTAGTTTTTCCTTTTTCTATCTCTTAGCTATTTATAAAACTTCTACGTGACAAAATCACAACAGACGAAAAGCATATATTGATTTTTTTTTCTAATCATGTTTTTTTTAAAAAAAATATTTATAAAAAAGAAGTTGGATGCATGTGTGACCAACTGTATATATGTATGTATGTATGTATGTGATTTCAAAGTAGAAACTAAAGGCTTAAGTCATCCACAACCACTCAAAGTTGTCCTCACATTTCACTTAGACACCTCAATCTAATCTTATACCTATTGAACACCTACACCAGCTCGAATTTGAACCATTTGAACACTTTTTTGACAAATAACTAAAAGTATAAGAGGTGTGTAATACACTCACGCTGATGTGACAATTTGACGAATGAATAACGTACATATGGCACTTTAGCCTCTTTTGATCCACCATCGCGCCTCTTTGTTCAAATTTTCCTTGAAATAGCAAACTACATATCCTTCTTCGATTTCTTCATTTTTATCCTTTTTTAATCTTCTCAGTTTCTAAAGGAAGTTGAAAGAAACCATTAATGGTGAAATTGAGATGTTTTCGTGGAGAAAATTTTCAACTCTAGAAAAGGAATTCTGAAATTGTTTTGTTTGTTTGAAATCAACGCTTCTTCAATTTCTGTATTTGCATCCCTTTGCTCATTTTTGTTGCGGAAAGAAATTAAACCGTTAATGAAGGAATTAAGTTGTATTTAGAAGAAAAAAATACTTATTTTTGAAAAAAGAAATTTCGAAATTAAGTTGTTTGTAGCTGAACCCACTTCCATTTGCTTCTTTTTATCTCGTTTGTGGGCTTGGTGCCGGAGGAAACTCAATTTCCGGTTAAAATTTTTAATTCTTGAAAATGGTAGTGGTGCTTTCCAGATGAATATGGTAGTGGTGAGGGAGAGAATGAGGTGGCTGACGATAAAAGAGAAAAGAGAAGGGTGGATGGGTGGAAATGGTGGTGGAAGTAATTATGTTTAATTAAGGAAGAAGAAAGAGATTTTTTCAAAAAATAAAAAAAATGGTCTCTCACGCTCTGAATGTATGTGTACTGCACTTTCCATGCCACATCAGCGAAAAATGTTTAATAGGTACTAATTTTGAATAGTATAAGTGTTCAATAGGTACAGAGTCTAGTAGAGGTGTTAAAGTGAAATATGCGGACAACTTTGAGTGGCTGTGGATGACTTAAGCCAAATTAAAAGTATCTGTATATATAAACTTTATGTGTGGGCAATCAGATTTAATGTATGTGTTTTAAAATTGTATGTACACAATATTGGTTAATTGTATGAAAGATCAATTGTATATGAAGGGTATATAAAGTGTATGTTATATATATGTCAATCTCCGTGAAGTGGCAATCATTTTTTAGCGAGCAACAAAAACACCAACAAACTATCGTGAAGGTGAACATGTGAGGTTGGGTGGGTAGAATTGTGGCTAGAGTTTTTAGATACAAAAATATGTATTTAGGTGTATATATATATATGTTATAAAATTTAATAATTGTATTATATTTTGTAATTATTTAAAGAGTAAATTCATCAGGAGCATCTAAAGATGACACAATTTTACTTAAACATCTTAACTAAGACTTGTATCATTTAAACAAATACACTAAGATGGATTGAACTGTATTACCCTGACTTTTTTCAATGACCTAGCAACTTGTGTGATTTTCACCTTAAAATGGCGCTTGAAGAGCCTATGACAAACAAATTCCTCAATAAATTAATTATTATTGTTTGGGTATAAATATATATAGTTCAATGGGAGATAACAAATTTATTTGCCTAAAGTAAGAAATCATAAAATTATCTCTTTCATTTTATATATATGAGAGAGTGATACATAAAATTGAAGTATAGAACAAGATATCAAAACACAAGATTTTAATTTTTTTACAAGTAATACTAGGGAAAGTCTAACTTCTTTATATATATAGAGAGAGAAGTGAGATCGAAGAAATCACAAATATTGAATTACAAGGATATGTACATATTATCAAGTTACAAGGATGGTGGATGACACTTTACCAAATACCTATAAAATATTTATTTTCACTTGATTCGTTCAATACCTATAAAATATGCAGAGTTTAGAAAATAATAATTTCATCCTCATAATCAAAATAAAATATATTTAATTTTATTTGACGACCATATAGATGAATATATTCAAGTTTCATCTTAAATTGTGAACATAATCTTTATAACTTATAAAGATCGATCATTTAATTTTTTTTTCTAGAAACTAAAATTTAAATAAGTAAAAGACACAAACAAATACACATCTATTTAATTTTTTTTATAAAAATCGAAAAAATAATTATTCTATAAGGATACATTATATCTAAACACAATTAGTACTTTATATATTCCAATTTTCACAAAGTAATTAGCCTAGAGAAATAAGAGAAAGAAATCGATTGGAAATGGTAATATCACATACAAATCCATATCAACTAGCTTTAAGATTCGAACAAACTTGATCAAGTAACTACCGACAAAAAAGACTTGAAGCTACTAATCCTCACACTTTGAAGTAACACAAAGGTAATAACAAACAGACAATACCCCAATAAATATACGAGAAGCAAGAAAATAAAACCATGGAGACGAGATGAACAAAACACTAAAATTGGCTTAAAACGGACCCTTATATGTCTTAATCAACCAAAGGCACCAACTCACAACTACTCATCAACCATCAACAAATAAAATAGAGATATTCAAAGGGGAAAGGAAAAGAGGGATAGAAAACTTCAATGAGCTAAGGTCAAAACGGAAATTACCTGTTGGGGAGCAGCGATTCCACACCAAATACGACTTAAAAAACTCCAGCAATAAATTAGAAACATAAAACCTTACTTCTTTCGCTGTTTTTCTTCAATATTTTTCCCAACTTTTTCCTAACTTAATATTAGAATGAAGAGGGTGCCAGCTTGCTTGGGGTGAATTTCCCTAACTGAGTCGCTGGGCATTGTTTTTCTGGCGAAAAAGAAGACGGGGTCGCTGGTTGGTACTATTGGTGTATTCTGATGGGTTTTCTTTGGAAATGGGCTAAAATAAATTAGGAAAAATTACTAAAGTATACATCATTAGTTACAGTATTCTCAATATTTTCCTACCATTTTAAAATAATACAAAAATCCCTTCTTTTCACTCAAAACCCAACTGCCGGATACAGTATTTCATTCTACTCCTAACTCACGTTTTTAACTCCTATATTTACTCCTTCAATTTCTCCCTCTTTTTACTCATATAATCAAATAAGTTACCACATTAATCAAAATTTAAATTTCAAGAGGTTTCTCTCTCCATTCAACTCATTTCAGATCTATAGGTACTTTCATCTTCTTCAATTCTCTTCGTTTTTCTTGTTTCATCATTTTGTCTAATACATATGAATGTTCCTTCATTTAGCATTGGGATTACCCAAATAGTTACACCTAATACTAATCGAATCTTTGATTATGATAATCCCAAATGGACAAAAAACATATCTAAAAGGTTGCAGGATCTTTTAACAATAGTAAATCAAAGTTCAGAGAAGGCAAAAATGAAAAAAGATGTACCTGCATCATCGAAAAAGCAAAGGTTGAAAAACAACAAAAAAAAAGGTAGAAAGGTTGCCCCTGCCAAATCTCGACCTACACTATCCAGTGTATGTATTTTGAACCATGTATTTTAGTATTTATTTATTTTGTTTTAAATTTATCTCTTCCCTTGTTGAACTATTGGATCCACAACATTCGTTTGTGGTGGAATTTGTTCAAGATATTATGCAACAAGAAAGCGACAGTTTGTAACTATTGAATCAATTTTTCTTTACTTACACATTTGATCTGTTTTTATAATGTTTCTTCTTCTTTTTTGTAGTGACCGTGGAATGTTTTTTGCTGTTTTTATTGAATTTCTGAGCGATGAAATCAACATCCCATCTAATGATTTTCGAAGTGACTATCTTTGCACAATATATGCAACATTGTTATGAAAGTATGGTCTCAACAAGGCCGAGACGGGATATGTTAGTGAGAATGATAATCCTACAAGGTCGAAGAGTGACTACACTCCACCAACAGAAGATGATCTTGTTAATGTAGAATAGATTTTTATGTATCGATTCACCGACAGTTGTTGATGATCTATTGTTTNGCTTGGGTGAATTTGAGGGGGAAAAGGACTGAATTTTTAGAATGAGGTGGGTCTGGGAATAAATTGTTATTGGGTCTGGGAATTGGAGGGAATTGGGTATGGGTTTCTGAAAGGATTGAAAATTGCCGTTATAGTCAAACAAAGTTAAAGACGTAACCAAATTGAATTCGGCTAGGACGAATTAATATAAATTAATTAATGAGTTTTTTAATTTTAATTAAGTGAAATAATTAATTTAATTATAAACTCTAATCCAAAATTAAAACTAAACTAAATTAATAAAAATATTTAAATATATGTTTAAGATTTAAAATATTATAAAAATGACTGTAATTACTTTAAAAACTTGAAAAATATTTGAAATTTTTTATAAAACTAATTGTTTTAATTTGTTCAAAATTGAAGAAGCTCGTTGATTAATCTATATTGTGGAGGTAAAAAATTGGGTGTCAAACAACCAACATGAGAAGAAATCAAATCAACAATTGAGACAAGGATAATTAAGCAAATTCACAAAGTAATTTCCAAAAATCAAACTTATCGCTAGAAGATTATTCAACCAATAAAAGTTTGCGTTAATTGGAGATTCAGAAAGAAAAAATTGTGAAGAGTTTGATGTTGCAGAGAATGCACCTAGGGTTTTAGCAGGAACTTAATGAAGAAGGTGATGCATTTATTAGCCACATTTTGGACCCTGTTTAAGATATAGCCATTAATTTATAATAATTTGTATATTTAGCCACTTCATAAATAACCTTAATTTTGAACTATCATTTTTACTGTTTGACGTTTATATCAGTATATAGTTTATGATTAACAAAAGAAAATGAGAAAATAGTAAAAAGAAGAAGAGAAATAAAGCAATTTGACCCTTTAGTTGGGCCTAATGTTTTGGGCTCAAAAAGCTAGGCCTGGTTTCTTAAGCTTGTTAAGGAGCCCGATGAAATTTCAATTTATGAATTTTTCTATGGGAAACTTACACAAATATACTAATTTTAAAAAATATTTACCATTCATAGCAATAACATTTTTTTTTTCAATTGATCACTTTTAATAAATTTATAATACAGTTTTAATACATATTACAAAGTACAATTTATTATTCACATATAATACAAGTTTTATTGATGGTTAATACATTTTATCACACATTTTAATATACTTATAATACAATGTGTCAAACTTCTTACCAAACAAGCATAGTATATTTTAAAAAATAGTTATAATACATAGATACTGCATACATAATTTACTTTTAATACATATTACAGGTTTAACATAGTATTGCTATAAATGACAATAAATAAAAAATATCGCTAAAATCGATAATTACTCATTAAAAGGTACCAATCCATGTAATTTTTCCTTTTTCTATCTCTTAGCTATTTATAAAACTTCTACGTGACAAAATCACAACGGACGAAAAGCATACATTGATTTTTTAAAATAAAATATTTAAAAAAAGAAGTTGGATGCATGTGTGACCAACTGTATATATGTATGTATGTGATTTCAAAGCAGAAACTAAAAGTATCTGTATATATAAACTTTATGTGTGGCCAATCAGATTTAATGTATGTGTTTTGAAATGGTATGTACACAATATTGGTCAATTGTATGAAAGATCAATTGTATATGAAGGGTATATAAAGTGTATGTTATATATATGTCAATTAAACAAAAACACCAACAAACTATCGTGAAGGTGAACATGTGAGGTTGGGTGGGTAGAATTGTGGCTAGAGTTTTTAGATACAAAAATATGTATTTAGGTGTATATATATGTTATAAAATTTAATAATTGTATTATATCTTGTAATTATTTAAAGAGTAAATTCATCAGGAGCATCTAAAGATGATACCATTTTACTTAAACATCTTAACTAAGACTTGTATCATTTAAACAGATACACTGAGATAGATTGAACTGTATTACCCTGACTTTTTCCAATGACCTAGCAACTTGTGTGATTTTCACCTCAAAATGGCGCTTGAAGATCCTATGACAAACAAATTCCTCAATAAATTAATTATTATTGTTTGGGTATAAATATATATAGTTCAATGGGAGATAACAAATTTATAAGTCTAAAGTAAGAAATCATAAAATTATCTCTTTCATTTTATATATATTAGAGAGTGATACATAGAATTGAAGTATAGAACAAGATATCAAAACGCAAGATTTTAATTTTTTTGCAAGTAATACTAGGAAAAGTCCAACTTCTTTATATATATAGAGAGAGAAGTGAGATCGAAGAAATCACAAATATTGAATTACAAGTATATGTACATATTATCAAGTTACAAGGATGGGTGGATGACACTTTACCAAATACCTACAAAATATTTATTTTCACTTGATTCGTTCAATATCTATAAAATATGTAGAGTTTAGAAAATTATAATTTCATCCTCATAATCAAAATAAAATATATTTAATTTTATTCTACGACCATATAGATGAATATATTCAAGTTTCATCTTAAATTGTGAACATAATCTTTATAACTTATAAAGATCGATCATTTAATTTTTTTTCTAGAAACTAAAATTTAAATAAGTAAAAGACACAAACAAATACACATCTATTTAATTTTTTTTATAAAAATCGAAAAAAAAATTATTCTATAAGGATACATTATATCTAAACACAATTAATACTATATATATTCCAACAAATGTACACCACATCAAAGTAACACTAAGTAAACATCATTCTAACAATTCAATGAAAAGATTTAGAACCACAATTTCTGCTACCCCAATAAAGCATTTTCTTTCTCAACATAACGTGTTCCAGTTATTGAGAATACAACAATAATAATATATTCAGTGAAATTTGATAAGTAAGGTCATAAAGATAGAAAAATTATTTTCGAAAGACTCTCATCAGTAAATTCAAATATAAAAAAGAAGACAGTGAAAAAAATATTATAAGTAACACGTAAGTAGTGCAAATTTGATCAAACACCACCATTCCAAATTCAACTCCCATGACAAAATACATTGCTTAGACATAGTATTTTACAAAAAAATTAAAAAAAAATCAACTTTGTATTAGAAATACACAATAAAACATTTTCTTAATTTGTCTTTACTTTAACATCACTTTCCATTCGACACAAATATGGATTTGTATTTATCCTCCCTTTTATTTTCTACTTTGGAGATAAGAATAAATTTGACTTATATGAAGAAAAAAAAATACTTATTATATCATGCATTGGATCCAGGCCAACACTTCAAGTTGTGTTCTCAAGCATTAATTGATTTGTTAGTATATCGCCATGTTCAGATGGTAAGCAGTAAGCACTCTTCACTTCTGAGTTTGAATCACCAAAGAAATAAAAGATGGTAAAAAATATCACGAGTTCAAATCCCATTGAAGCTCCTAAGAACTAAAAAGATGGTAAAAAATATCATGAGTTTAAATCCTGTTGGAGCTCCTAAGAAAGGGGTAAAACGATTGAGCTCATTCATTCTAACTCAGTTATTTCTCAATATCAGTAAAAATAGCGCAGAATTGCTTTGACTCAGCGATAGGGACGTAAACTTATTTTACTACTATTTTTTTTTATTTTAATAATGTGGAATAGTCAACACACAAATTAAACATGTTTCAACATATATTGCTTAGACATATAGTATTTTACAAGAGGAAAAAAAGAAGACACTAATTGGTAGTAGGAGAAAGGAAATAATCCTTTTCTTTATTTGAGTTTCTTTCCATTTCTAACTTATTTTTTTATGTTTAGAACTTTGGTACATAAGTAAAATATATATATCTGATTTTGCTTCGATTAAAGGTTGAGGAGAATATAATCATTGAAAAACATCTTGTAAACTTGTTTTTCCTACTTATACTAAAGAACTCATTTATTCATTTTTAACGAACTAATTGTTTCTCATTAAATATGTTTTTTCAAAAAAATTCATCAACTGAACATGAAAAAATTGAAAAATTTCATACCGAATTCACCGAACATATGTTTGTATTTATCCCTTTTTTAAAAAAAACTTTTTCTTTGTACATAAGGGTTATTATTTTGACTTATATGAAGAGAAAAACAAAAAAAAACTTAACATAAATTTGGACTTGCATAATTTCTTTGAAATGGTCCAAAAAAAAAACAAACTAAATTAACATCCACAAATTCCGCCATAACCAATGGCCGTCCATTTTTCAATTTGCTGGCAACTTTGTCGATGCCACGATTTAATTTCTTATATTTACGTAATATATTATAAATATATTCTATACTCCTACCAAACTTTGGAATCCTAACAAACTTTTTATACTTGAAAAAATAAAATAATTTCAACTAGTAATAAATAAATAAATAATATTAATTTACGAAGAAACTAGAATTTTTATTATTAACATTGAGAATATGAAAAAGTAAACACATAAAAAGTTCAGATATAATTTTCCGTAAATAAACCCCTTGCTTCAACTTGGCTCCGCCTCATATTATATACTCCTACCAAAGAAAATGAACAACAACTTGTGCTAAAAATATATCCAGACTGTCAACATTATCATTTTAGAATCTAACTTATGTATTATATATGCAAGAATAAGTCATTTGACCAAATAAAATTTTGAATCAAAAGAAAAAAAGATTAGTTCCTTCCCTCTATTTGGTTTTGTAAGCTAAGTCCCTTAAAAAAGGCCATAAAGAAGTGGTCATCCAACAACCAACTATCCCGTCCGTTTTAATTTATTTGTCATATTTATTTTTCTTAATTCACTTCAAAAAGAATTATTTTTTTCTGCAACTTTATAGTTACAATTTTCTACATGGCATGTTTAAGACCATAAAGGATTATTTAAAAAAAATAAAATTCGTATAAAGTTAAAATCAAACAAACAAATTAAAACAGAAAAAATAATAAGGGCCCGTTTGGCCATGCGATATGGTATCATGATATGAAATCATGATATGGTATCATGATATGGAATCATGAGATGAAATTGAAGGTTTGTTTGGACATGCGATATGGAATTTTTGTGTTGTATATTTTCTCTTAAACATAAAAATCCCATAAGTTGTAAAACTATTAAAATAGCCCCAATTGTTTANCATTGAGAATATGAAAAAGTAAACACATAAAAAGTTCAGATATAATTTTCCGCAAATAAACCCCTTGCTTCAACTTGGCTCCGCCTCATATTATATACTCCTACCAAAGAAAATGAACAACAACTTGTGCTAAAAATATATCCAGACTGTCAACATTATCATTTTAGAATCTAACTTATGTATTATATATGCAAGAATAAGTCATTTGACCAAATAAAATTTTGAATCAAAAGAAAAAAAGATTAGTTCCTTCCCTCTATTTGGTTTTGTAAGCTAAGTCCCTTAAAAAAGGCCATAAAGAAGTGGTCATCCAACAACCAACTATCCCGTCCGTTTTAATTTATTTGTCATATTTATTTTTCTTAATTCACTTCAAAAAGAATTATTTTTTTCTGCAACTTTATAGTTACGATTTTCTACATAACATGTTTAAGACCATAAAGGATTATTTAAAAAAAAAAAAAATTGTATAAAGTTAAAATCAAACAAACAAATTAAAACAGAAAAAATAATAAATAAGGAGAGACTACTTTTTAAAAAGATAAAATCGTAGGTCCACCCATGACCATAAACTTGCTTACCCAATCCATGTAGCTTTGACTTAAGCTTTATATTAATATACTAAAATAATTATGTAATATGTCTCTCTAAAATTCAATAAATAAAAATGAATATGACTCAGAACTCATAAACTAAAAAAAGAATATGATATGTATAATATATTTGGTAAAAAAAGAATTTTAAGAAGTTAGTGGAGTAGAGTGAAGACCATTTTAAGACACCTTATTAAATGGGAAATGGCTAGCATAAAATTATTTTTGTAACAATATATGCAATATAATTTCATAAAAATGAGATTTGAGAAAAGTAGAGGGTAGGCATATTTTATTCCTACATTAGGGGTAGAGAAATTGTTTCAAATAGATCATCAATTTATTTGGTATTGTGTTTCTAAGATATGATGCGAGGCTAACATGATAGCGATTAGCGAATGCCTTGAGTCGAAAGTTCATGGATAATTTGACCCGTATTTTAGTTGAGATATGACCATTAACCTTAGAGGTATAGTTTTTGGCGCTTTTTAAAATAAGAATATTTCCGAGCAAGTAGAGTTCTTGCATATGTGTAGGATTGCACAAACAATTTAGAAATCTTAAAGAGTTCGGCTATTCTGGATTCATATCGCGTAGGGCTCCTTCTGGTGAAAGTCTTTCCCGTCAAGGATTTTTTTTCATATCCAAGGCTTAAATTCAAAACCTCTGATTATGGGATGCATTGTCTCATTCAGAGCACCACATCCGTTAATGATAATGAATGTAGTTGTTGATTGTGTCATGTGTCAAACTAAATTGGAAGAGAAAAACAGAAATGCATATTTAAAATTATAATCACATTATCACATACATATACATACGTAATCTAGTTCTTTGTCTTTAATACTAGTTTGATTTTTAGTCTTTATTTTGATAAGTCCAAAATCTATTTCAATGTTAAAAATAATTTGTCTATGAATCCTTAAATCAAATCATTCGTAGTTATTCAATTTAACTATCATTATAATAACAACCCAAAAAAAAAGGATAGAAAATCAAATCACTACAAAATTGACTTAATTAAATTTAAATATTTTAAAAAAAACCTTAATTAAATTATTTTAAGTCTTTTTGAAAACTTACCCCATTCATCCTAACTCTTTTTTTTTAACTCCTTTGTAGGAGTTCTCATCTTTTTTGTTTTCTTAGTGACTCGAACTTATGACAATTTTCAAATTAAAAATAAGGAATATTTACTATCCGAGCAACTCCTTCTCGTCCTAACTCTAAACACATTTTCACTTTTTTTTTTAACAACAAAATCCTTTTTGGACCTACCATTAGAAATTAGTGGCCCAAATTAAGACCCCAATTGTCAAATTGACAAATGAGGAACTTCTCCAGCTATCTTCCAATTCCCCTATATTCCACAAGGAACAATGTTTTTTTTTTTAATAAAAAAAAGAAAGTAAAATTGGATCAATCATTTGCTAAAAAGATTATTAAAAAAAATAATAGTTTTGGTTATATCTTTACAGCTTCTTATGAGCTATGAACCGTCAAATATTCTACTTCCAACTGTATTCTTTTGTTTTTTTCTCTCCTACTATTTTCCTTACCAAATTTCCACAATCTCTTTCTATCTCCACCAAATTTTTATTCATTCGATGTCTAATAAATATTAGTATTGAACTATCAATTAAATTCAAATTGTATCATGTAAGGAGTCCAAGAATCATTAGGGGATGAAGCTCCCAACAAAATTTTCTCTATATCCAAGATGTAAACTCAAAACATCTGATTTAGAATATTGGAGCAATTTCACCATTATATCACAACCGATGTTGATTTATTTCGGCAACTTACTTCATAATCAATATATAAGGTTAAAATAAATGGGACGTAAGATCAACAAATTGGATGATAACTTATGAAAGAAAACAAGAGCAACAAAAACAACAATAGAAGTGATCCATCTTGAAGAAGCAAAACGAATCGAACGTAAGATCAATGCCGAACTAAGACTAGGACATATTGATTAAAGAGTCATCAAAGAATAGTGCTAATCATTATATAATTGTTCTAGTAATTGCATTGGTGTTATTTACTCATTTATCATAAGTTAAAACGGGAATAATTTATGGTTATCATATCCTAAGAATTTACCCCTATAAAATCAATAGAATCATACATATACCACATTGTTGATCATCATCATTGAATGCTTGAATTTCGATTTAGTAATATTATCACTTAGTAGTCCGATCCGCATTGAATTGTCGTTAAATTTGCTCGTAGATATCTCCATTAAAAATATAATTACAATAAGGATAATATAAGTTATATTTATTTTAATCTTATATAATTCATTCATATTATCTTAACTTATTTTTTTTCATCTATAACTTTATTTACTTATATATTTTTACATTTTACCTCAATCAATTCAATCCTAACATTCTTTAAATTTTGCGTACAAATTCAGTTGCACCTTCTTTATTTTTTTTGAGTAAACAATCAAAATTATAGAATTATTTTTCTCTTTTATTTTTTTTAAAAAAATAATTTACGTACATTATTTTCTTTTTGCTACCCCTTTCTTGTTTTACTCCATTCATCTCCGTCTGTCTTTTTCATTATAATTTTTTAAATATATATTTAGTAAGTTTTTAATTCTAATAGTCTTGTTTTATTTATAATGGCAGAGATGAAATAACATGTTTAAGATTACAAGTACAGATAAAATTACAAATTTATTTACAAGTTCAGAAGAATTCATTAACTTTGATCAAATTCTGATTTTGTATTCTAAATTTTACTTAATATATATAAATGATTTATTCAGAATTTCATAAACTCAACATCCTAAGTTTTTTCTTTAACCACAAGGTTAAAAAATATTTTTAATATGTTACTTATGTCTATCTTAAGATAATATACTTCACAAACTCTTTTACTATTTTTTCCATTCTAATTTATGTGATACTATTTCAAAATTCTTTAATATTAACGATTTATCATGTATTTTGATACTTACTTGGTACATCTCATAATTTCAACATCCAAATAAAATTTACCGATAAGTTTGGAAGATTGTCAATGTATTCGACCTTGATTTAAAATTTAGTTTTTTGCAAAGATTAATATTTGAGACCAAGTTGCCCCTTAATTTCCTCTTTTTCTTTAAAAAATAAATAAATAAAAAATCCACCCCCTACCCCCGGCCCCACCCCCACTACCCTTTTAACCCAAGCTTCATAAACCCCATTGGTACCACATAGTTGTTGCATTGTGGTTGTATAGATACCGGAATCCAACTCAACTATCTCCACCAACCACCACCATGGCCGGCGGAGAACCCACCGCCGTAGCCGGCGACTCTACCAAAATCCCTCTCCAGGTTGTTCATGACGTTTGTCGAATTTCCGGTGCCGGATTTGCTGGTTTCTTCAAGAAAGATTGTACTGATTTGGCTAGAAGAGTGTCCCTTTTGGCTTATTTGCTTGAGGAAATCAGAGATTCCAACACCCATTTGGGTTCTTCATCATCTTCCCATGATTCATGCTTGTATGATCTCTCCATAGCTCTCAAAGCTGCAAAAAGACTTCTTTTAGCAGCAAATGACTTTGATCCCAAGATCTCAGCTGTAAGTATATAGTGATGATCCTCAGTAAACTTGTCTTTTTTTGAATTTGTGTATCTGTACTTGGGTAGTTAAGTTGGAGGTGGGGTGGGTAGGTAGGGGGATTTGACATGTGAATTCCCAAATTCTAAGTTTTTTAGCTGAAAATTGTGAAATCTAGCAATGTAGTTGTTTTTCCTGTTATGTGTTGATCATTTTGGAAACCCAATGGTGTGGATTAGTGATCAATGAAGTGGGTTGAGAACCACGAGGTGTTAGGTTCCAATGGTAGATAATGCTAGGTGATATATATCTTCTCATTTGTCCTATAGCTTTGGTGGACAGAGTTATGCGTTACCTATTGTTGGTGGGAGGTTATAGATATGGAATTAGTTGAGGTGCCCTCAAGCTGCAAAGACACCATGGTTATCAGAAAAGAAAATTTTGCTCTCATTTTGTGGTTCTGTGTTTGAAGGTGGATAATTTTTGGTAGAAAGAATGAAGGTTCCTTTGACTTTTTCTGTGTTAGGAATTGGGAAGATATGATAATTTGGATGTAGGATTTGGCAAGAGATCCTTTTGGGGTTGTTTAGATTTAAAGTTGTTTGATTTGATTAAGAATTAAGATCCATTTGCCACATTGTGCATAATCCACACTTATGAAAAGAATGATGCAAGTTTTCTCTTCACGGTGACATTTAATTAAAAGGAACTTTTATTATTGAAATCTTCAATTTTCCAACAGTTTACTGAAGTTCTTTTGTAGCAAGTTTCATTCAAGCTAATATTGTGTGCCATTCTCAAAGTGTGTTGTTTCTTGATTGAAGGACGTGGAAAGGAAGAAAATTGTCTTTCAATTTCAATGTGTAACATGGAAATTGGTGAAATCCCTAGGCAGCTTACCATATGACCAGTTCGACATATCAGAAGAAGTACAAGAGCAGGTTTGTTTTGAGGTTTTACTTTTTCCTGCTTATGTTGCTTTCTCCGTTGGATTTCCCCCCTAATATTTCTACGTTTCCAGGTTGAATTGGTCAGATCACAGTTGACACGAGCTAAAGAGAGGTATGGTGGACCTTTGACTTCAAATGTATTATCTCGAGCATTATCCCAACCATTAGATAAGGAGATTGATCCGCTTCAGTCGGGCAGTAGGGGAGTTGGAAGTTTACATCTAGAGAATGTTGGCAATATTGATCATGAAGTTAGGCCAAAACTTGGAGATCTTCCCTTAGGTAACACCCCAAACGGCAATGATTGTGTTCAGATAGTTCAGGAACCAGAAAATCTAAGGAATTCATCCAAAAATTCTGAGGTTACTTCTCCCAAAAGTCCTGGTTTAGCCAGGGAAGATGACTCACCCAGCAAGAATGTTGTGGAGAATAAGAAGCCCAATTCTCCTATAATTCCTGAAGAGTATCTTTGCCCTATATCCCTTGAGCTCATGAGGGATCCTGTAATTGTGGCCACTGGACAGGTACTGTCCTTGTCAGTCTGATACATTATCATTTGACTGCAAATTTGCCTATCTTTGGCTTTTAGATGGAAGTTATTCTTGGATTGTTTCTTTTTAGGTGTAAAATCTTCAAATGTAGTGTGCTAGAAGTAATACTTAATGTAGACTTTTCTTATTCCTACAGACTTACGAGAGATCTTTCATACAAAGATGGATAGACGGTGGCAACACAAGATGCCCAAAAACTCAGCAAATACTCCAAGATCTTACGCTGACACCAAATATTGCTTTAAGAAGTCTCATTTCTGATTGGTGTGCAAAGAACAATGTAGAGCAGCCAACTGCATTGGCAAATGGGAGAATAAAGCGAAGTGATGGATCATTTCGTGATGTTAGTGGGGATATTGCAGCTATTGAGGCAATTGTACGCAAACTTTCAAGCAGGTCCACTGATGATCGGAGGGCTGCAGTAGCGGAGATCCGGTCTCTATCCAAAAGAAGCACAGACAACAGAGTTTTGATTGCTGAAGCTGGAGCAATCCCGGTGTTAGTCAACTTGTTGACATCTGAAGACGGTCAAATCCAAGAAAATGCCGTCACTTCTATTCTTAACCTTTCTATATTTGACAACAACAAGGGGCTTATCATGCTTGCCGGTGCTGTTCCTTCAATTGTTCAAGTTCTCAGAGCTGGAAGCATGGAAGCAAAAGAAAATGCAGCAGCGACCATCTTTAGTTTATCACTTGGAGATGAGAACAAAATTATAATAGGTGCATCGGGGGCCATCCCAGCTCTGGTAGAATTGCTTCAGACTGGAAGCACCAGAGGGAAGAAAGACGCTGCAACAGCATTATTTAACTTATGCATATATCAAGGAAACAAGGGCAGGGCTGTTCGGGCAGGGATTATACCAGCACTATTAATGATGCTGAAAGATTCAAGCAACTGCATGGTTGATGAAGCTTTGACCATTCTTTCAGTTCTTGCCAGCAACCAAGAGGCCAAGGCTGCCATAGCTAAAGCTAGCACGATCCCTGTATTGATAGATCTACTAAGGACAGGTCTACCTCGTAATAAAGAGAATGCTGCTGCTATCTTGCTCTCCTTGTGCAAAAGAGATACTGTGAATTTATCTTGCCTTTGTAGGCTCGGTGCACTTATACCTCTTACAGAGCTTGCTAATACTGGCACAGAGAGGGCCAAGAGGAAGGCTACTTCATTGTTGGAGCACCTTCGAAAACCTCTGCAACCTTGACTGGTATTCTATCAGTGAAGGATTCATTAATTGCTTCTTTCATTCTTACCTAACCGTGAATTACACGATTCCATTTATAGTGTGATATAAAATCTGAGAAAACGAACATGAGAAAATAATTCATTCTCATTGTTCGTTGCATCAGTGTATCTATTTAGTCTGTTTTCGAGTGAGTCACTGATTCGTTTGACCTGTTTCTTTTCATTATTTGTTACTAATTGATCAATTTGATGTTTGCCACGCTAAGGTGTGACGGAAATTTATCAACTCTGTATAAATGAAACATTTTGATATGTGAAAAATTGTACTTTCTTTTCCTTTATCCTTCTACTTGTGATGTCTTGTAAATTGATGCTGCATTACCTTCTGCAGAAGAATCAGTATAATATTTTCTGGCTTCTACAGATCTTTCATTCCATAGTACTAATGGCATGGACTGATGCTATCTGCTGTTAATGATTCTGGGATAATGGCCAGCAGCCTTATTTTCTGTCTATGAGGAAGCGTTACTCGGTATTTGTGTTGGTGAAAGGTAGTAGGTATTTCATGTAATTAGTCAAAACGTGTGCAGGTTGGTTGAAACATGAACTTTTGAAAGGGAAAAGTACAAGTATGATCTCTCAATCAATGAGGCATCATTTCTAAGAATTACTTACTCTGTTTGAATTTGTTTATATGGTTTTAACTTGACACGAAATTTAAGAAAATAAAGAAGAATTTTGAATCTTTTGATCTTAAATAAAAGATATGAAGAATGTATCAAAATACTCTTTAATTTTGTGGTCTCAAATGTCTTCTTGATTTATATGTCACTTGATTAATAGTGATATTGTTTGACTTGAGCTTAAACATGCACTATTCCAAGGTTTAAGCTAGTGTTTGGTATGGATCAAATTTGATCAGACGTTGAAAATTTTATCTTTTAAAATATTTTTAAGCTCCCAAGACTAAACTCATATTAGTTTTTTTGTAGAAATTTCACTTTCACTCACAAAATTTTAAATTTTATTCGAAGTGAAATGCATGTCGAAGTTTCAACTTCAAAATCTTTGACCAAAAATGCTGAAACATGTTCATATTACCTAATGTGTATATTTCTTTATATATCCAACACCTTTCTCATGTTTTATCGTGTTCGACTTACCTATGACTATGAGGTTGGATGAATTGGTGCTTTTTTTTTTCTCAAGAATGTAACTTCTTCCACTTGACAGATTTAAATTTTAAACTAATATGGTACGTAAAGTTATTATAACATTGTTCATAGGTGATCACTTGTCGTTATATTATATTTAGCGATAATAATAAAAATGAGTATTTATAATTAACACACTATATAAAATATCGTTAAAGGCATTAGTAACTCTAGATGACATTGACACATTTGCTGCTAAATATTATTATAGCAATAAATATTACCGCTAAAAAAAATATATTTACCACTAAATATCTCTTTTTTACCATGATCAAATCACTAACTAAGATCAACATTCAACATTATGGTATTCCTTTTCTAAAAAGTAATTCTTCTTATACGCTATTGCCTTATTGTTATAGATTTTGAAATTGATAAGTATCCTTGCTAAATTGATCAATTCTCTACCAATTTTCTCATATTTGATTAAGTCAATTTCGAGAAAAAGAAAATGGTTTCACTGATTCCTAAACCTTCAGTCACCACCTTATCTCATTTGTATAAAATTTTGCTAGATTACATATAAATGTTCTTAGAATAATATTTTATTTGCTTTATCATCCTAAATTCCTAATACTAGAAAAATAAATTTTAAAAATTATTTATAGAATTTTTTTTTTCCTTTCATACCTAAAATACCCTAGGAGGAAATTGGCTGGCAAAACTTTTCTTGGTCCAAACTACTTTTTGCTTGGTAGTGACTCAACTTAGAAAATAACACAATGTTGGTCTTAAATATACTAAATAATTCTACGCGCATTAAAAAGGTTCCCTAAGACTTTGATAAAATGGTAAGAGTCCGACGACAATTCAAGCAAAGTCATTTGTTATTTATGGTATTTACTTATTTATGTTTAATTAGGATTTGTTAGTTATGAGTGGTTTTTAATCTTTATTTAATTTATTTTTTACTTTTTTAAATAACGATGTTACTAGTTATTTTCAATACACAGAAATACAAAAAAAAAATTACTAAAATTTATAAATAAAATATTTTCCTTCATCTATCATTAAGTAACAATAAAAACTCATTTTTGTGTGAAGACTAAATGGTATGATCACATCATTATCTTAACTTTTCAATCATTTGCTTTATCATACTGTATTTTTCTTATAGGTTTATTATTCAAACTAAATATACGTAACATTATGTGAAGACAGAAAATGATACGCGTTATTCAAAACATTGTCTTTATCAGAATAGTACAATGTAATAGGACACTCTCCTGTCAATATCCAGTAGGATCACATGTGCTTTACAGAAAATGTAATTCATACATGTATAAAAATTAAAAAGGTTGTAACAATTGTCAATGCTTTGAAAGTTTGTTCTCTTTCACATGCAAAGAAAAACTAAAATAATGACAATATATATTTAATTAATAAAAATTATACTATTTTGAAAACAATCAATACTACATTATTGATTGTTAATGATTTTACTAAATTTATTTGGAAAAAAAGATAAATATATCCCGAACTATTATAAATGGTATACAAATATCCTCTATCATATTTTTGGGACATTGGTGCCCCTGCCGTCCAAAAACTAGAGCATATATATCCTTTATACTAATGGACATACACGTGTCATAATCTTATCCACCGATCGACATTTATTAAATATTGAATCGACGGATAAAATTGTGTCACGTGTCCCTATTTAGTGATCTTCTATTAGAGTGCTCTAGTTTTTGGATGACAGGAGCACCGATGTCCCAAAAATATGACGGAAGATATATGCATACCATTTACGATAGTTTGAGAATATATTTGTGCTTTTTCCCAATTTATTTTAGAGTAGTTGACGTCTTAAACGAACAACAGGTTATTCCACATGAATCTTGCAATGAGACCTAGGTATTCCACATGATGTGGCTCCCTCAACACCGTTGAGCTCATTTTTTAAGTGACTAGTCGCTTTTCTAATAAATTAGGTACATTTCAAGCAAGAAGAGAATTGTGTAGTTGAGTTGGATGCTGATTTAACAAATGTATATTGCACTTAACTAACTTGCTCTTTATGATTTGTTCTTCACTCGACTTGACTCAAACCCGAACACAAAAGTAGAAGAAAGAAAATCAGAAAATCTCCACGATATACCTAACCAACTTGCTCTTTATGGTAGTTTTTCACTCAACTTGACTCAAACCCAAACACAAAAGTAGAAGGAAGAAAATCTCCGCGATATACTTGACCAACTATGGTGATTCTTCTTTCGACTCGACTCAAACCCAAACACAAAAGTAGAAGGAAGAAAATCTCCACAATATACTTAACCAACTTGCTCTTTATGGTAGTTCTTCACTCGACTTGACTCAAACCCAAACACGAAAGTGGAAGGAAAAAACATCCCTCACCGCTTCAAGCCACGACTAGATGACCCTGCCCGAGTAGGTCATTTAAGCAATGCACAATGTTAACATTGATAATAAAATGTCTAATAACAGCAATATCAAAAGAAAGTTGCAAAGAATGGGAAGTAGTTTGCTAAAAGAGATCAATTTTCTAGATGAAGTCTGTAAATGATAATACATTTTGCCAGATTTCTCAATGTACAAGATACCAGTAAGGACTATTCCTATCCTACACTAAAAAAAGAACATAATGGACCAACTGGAATTTATCAACTTTCCTTCCTGCTGTTCTTTGCAAATGCCATTTTGGTTTTGCTTATTGATATAAAGTTCTTGTAATGAATTTAAGATGTTTCAAGATGACCATTGATCAGGCAGGGTGAGAAAATAGCTTGTCATTGCCTTTCTGAATCTTTTCTTGTATTGTATCGGAGAAACAATAGTTGGTAATGCATTCTTTGGTCCACCAAGTATGCCGGATGCCTTAACCCATGTCTCCAAGTGCTTGTCCCAAGTATATTGTCTCATAAAATCAATGATCCCTAAGACTAGCTCCTTGCGCTCTTCGTCCACCCCAACTAGCAAAGAGTAATCCATCACATCAACCGACTGCCAAGAAGAGAAACTCCATTAGTCATCACTCAAACTATAAGCATAAAGAAGAGAAAGAGGCGACTCAACTCTATGGAGCACTAATAAACAAATGTAAACCAGCTAAGAGAACATTTTCAATCAGTTTAGCGCCTTTCACTCCAACAAACGTTTTGCCATATAGTAGAGTGCCAACCTAAAGTATTCGTTGATAAAGTTCTCACAAAACCAAAGGAGACTAGTGTGCCCTCCCCATAATCACATTTCTTACATAGTATTTAGGATACTATGCTTCTAAGTTCTAGGAGTTTTTTAGCCTATTAGAGGTTATTATGCCAGTAGGAGATATAGAGAAAATTTTGTATAATGATGGCTTAAGATGAATTTAATGGAGAAACTTGATCAATGAAGATTCATATACCCAACCCGAACTTGATTGGGACTGACGCACAATAGTAGTTGCTTTAATATAATATAAGAAATCTTGAAGATTCAAAGTTGGAAGCGGAGCAGTTACCGCTAAAAAGGATGTATCATTCCAAATAGCTCTCTCCAGACTTCTTTTTGCTTTGCTTCCAAGAAATATAGGTTTGGTACGCAATGTTTCTAAAAGATTCATGTCCAACAACACACTGTTTTCCCCAGTTATGTCTGCATTGTAACGGGACCTTAGAGACCCCTTAAGATCATAGACCTTAGATATTGTTCTTCCAAAAAAGAGATTCTCCATCACAATCAAGTCCATTTTCGTTTCCCTGCCTCCTGTCATATGTTTGACCGAAACCTAGTATATGCAGCATAAATTAAAATAAGATTCTGCACAAGTTTAACATTATCAAAATGAAAGGAGAAGTATTTCTATTCACCACCAAACCATGCCTGCATAGCACAGACACAAAGAGAGAAAGAGAAAAAGGGAGTCCAACCTGATATATTCCTAGAACTTTAGCAAGGCAAGTTGGACTTCTTGAGCTAACAGAATCTGTTAGATATTTGAAGTAGTTGGGTCCAAATTCTTCAAAAGATTCTAACTCAGTTTTTTGAACTTGTTTTATTATGAATCTTTCATCCAATGACTTAGCAAAATAAGCATTGCTCTTTCCTCCTTGAGCGCTCCATCTCTTACAACGGCTTAAAGACCGTATAAAGTCCAGTTCATCAGGACAGTATCTCTTCCTGAGAGCATCAAACTGCTTAGCAAAGTAACAAGTGACAGAAAACTTCACCTTTCCGCCAGCATTTGAAGATTCGTCCTCAAAAGAGATCCTTAAGTGAGGGGAGGTCTTGGAATCTGCAAAGATAGAACTAATTGTACTGGAAGCATCTTCAGAACCATGGCTTCCATGATGGATATAATCCATGTCTAGAGAGCCAAAAGACTGCCATCTTGAAACATTAGAGGCCACTCCATTCTCCTTCCTGAGGCCATTCGTGTTCCAACCCCTTTCAGCCACATTTGGCTTATCAGTCACCCGTTCTTTATACTCCTTGGAAATAAGAGCATACGATATTATGCTAGTAGGTTCATTGTCATAAACAGCTATTACAATGTCATTGAATCCATTGTGTGGAACCATTAATCTGGGTCCATCATGTATAAGAGATGCATAAGAAATAAACGAGGGTGATGAATTCATTAGGAGATTAAACTTCTGAGCCTCATTAGGTGACATTAGAGAATAAGTTCTCTGAACACTGATAACAGGGTCTCTGATCATATTTCTATAGTCTCCAGAAGCATGAAAAGATCTAATTGCTGATAAATGCAGTGAAGAAGGCGGCAATCCATTCTTGATTCTTTCTTGAAGTCTCAGTGCAGAGTCGAAGGATTTAACTCGTGCTGGTGATTTTACCCTTGCAATAGGAGGATAATCAAGTTGACTCAGTTGTCTGAAAGGAGCAGCTTCAGATCCATTTCGTTTTAATGTTATATTTAACAGAGCTTTTTTGGGAGATCGGTCAGTACCAGTCCAAGCAGAATCTATCTGATCAGAAAGAACAGAACCAGCTGAAGGAGCTCGTTCCAAGGGTGTTCCATTAACTGCATTTTCTCCTTCCATATGCATGTCCTGCGTTTTCTCGAACTCACATGAGGTAAACATGGACTCTTCCAGCCCACAAGGTGACCCATGAGTCTCCTCCTGTTCAGACTGAAAAGGTTTCTGACGATATTCATCTAAGTTTGAGAATATAGGTTCGGTCTCTTCATAGGCATGCTCGAGAGGGTCATTTCTCCAATCTATCAGCTCACTACAAGATCCAGTATACTCTGAACCAGAGGTCTCTTGGAAGAGAGATTCCACAGATAAAAGACGACGATCCCAAACATGTGAAGCAATCACAAGGGAATGCCTCAAACGATTTAGTTCAAGAATGTCAACCACTGCCTGCCCTCGTTCTGAAGTTTCTGCATCAGCAGTTTGAAGCAAGTCCTGTTGTAGAAACAAACAGAAGCAGCAAATATAAGGAAGAAGAGTACATTTATCCTACACACTTGAATACATATAATTTGCCATGAAAAGGAACATGCAGAAGTATTATACATCAATCTCTAATTGGTGCTTACATGGTAATCGCTCTTTTCTTTCATAAGCAAGTCTTTTAACTCCATGATGCAGTCATCCAGCTCAGGTTTATCAGATAGATCATGTTCTAAAGAGGATCTTTTCTCTTCAATCCTGCGAAAAGCACTGGATATCTCTGCATACAAGGCTTTGGCTTTGCACAATAGCTACAGGAAGCATAGTATAGTATTAATAAGAGCTATTGGAAGCTAAAACTAAAAATAAAAAAGACGACCAGAAAAATCCCAAACATGCAGCATCATTGCACCTCATCTGTTTCTTTCCGTAACCAATCCTGCTCTTCATAGCTACTGAACATAAGAGTTGATGGAGGTAGACAAACTGACAGAATATCAATAGGAGAATAGCGGAAGAATGCAATCATACTTCCACACCTGTAAAGGCAAATGGGGAAATTTTATTCTCTAAATAGCAGCTGCAAATCCAACAATTGAATGATCAGAGTGATTGCACATTACTGGCAGACGACAAACTACATTGTTAAGGTATATTACGATGTACGCACCCATAAAACCGGAGGCAGTCCCGTTGGAGAGAATGACCACATCTAGCAACACGGTTGGCAGTTGCATTGTTTGAAAAACTAAGATCCAAGAACTTGCCAAATGAGAGTCCCCAAGCAGCATCTGACATTACTACTCTGTGAGTTGCTGGTGGGACTCCTTCTATATGGGCACACTTGAGGCATCGATGCCACATCCATATCTTGTTGTCCCACTCACCAGGCAGCTTCACTGAGGGTTGCCGTCTAACATGTATAGTAAGGTTCCCTTGCTGGTGTGTATAACAAATGACATGGTCCTCAGCTGGCTCCTTGCATGATTGACAGGAAGGTATCTGGAACATGAAGTGCCATACATAAATAGCTCGAAAGTACTAAAATTGGAGATAACAAGATGACTTATGTAAACTTTTACCTGACCAAAAAGATCATCCAGAAGAAATCGCCCGAGTGGCTTGTCAAAAGATCCATAAAACTTTATGCGAAGAAGCCGAGAACGTTCACATACACTTCCATTTAGAATACATCGACTTGAAAATGATACTAGTATGCTTTGACGACTGTCAGCAGCTGAATATGATTCACTAGAGGGTTCAAATTCATCTGATATCTCAAGCTTTGACGGATCTAGCGATTCTCTTGGTTGAAACTCCCCTTGACCTAAAGTTACTCGTGATCCTTCAATGGTATCATCTAGGATGGTTGGATCTTTAAAAGGAGGGTAATGATGCTTCACCAACGATACTGGTAACCCAACGTCCGCATTGCAGCTGGCAGATCGTACATGGTTATGTGGGCCATTACCAACTCTATGGTGTCTTGCCGGGGAAGCAGTATGAGAAATCACTGAAATAGCATTATCTGCAGATGTCATCTCTGGTATGGCAACGGAAACTTTAGGTAGACTAGCACCCTCATCCGCAAGGAATGATGTCTCAAGGGACAGATGATATGCCGCAAAGACGGCATACTGGAAGACATTCTTCACCTTCTTGAGCTCTTCACAACACAGACCTCTCAGCAAGACCTACAAAATGTCAAATGAAAGGATAACTAACATCGGTTTACAAATTCAACCTCTTGATATTTAAACTAAGATATAACTGCAGCAATATCGGTTTACAAATTCAACCTCTTGCTATTTAAACTAAGATATAACTGCTGATCTTTTATGACAATGCAGTCTTAAGATCTTCTTTTTCCTTAGTTAATATTTTTTTAACTCACATAACCATTTATGGAAACTCAAGACCATTGTAGGGATCAATTCAGTGACTAAAGAACAAGATGAAAGTTAATTAAGCATTTTCAGAATCAATACAGCATTTTAGACTGGTACCTGATGATTAGCTACAGCTGATCAAAGCATAAGCAACCTACAAAATTTTACTAGAGTGATAATCCGCTATGGCAGATGGTGTACGTTATAAGTGACCACTTCTATTTCACAAAGTTCTTGTAAAATGTCCACTACTTGGAATTGAGAATGTTCAGTGACACGGAAGAAGTCATCAGACACAGCCTAACATAAGTATTTTATTTAAGACAAATGATTAATAATAGTAAAGATTGTGTAGACTATAGAGGCAAGGGAGTCTAAAACTAAAAGAGAGAGGTGATATTATAAAGTATAGGTATTTTTCGAGTAGATATGATGTAGGTCTGTTTTGTACAGAAGTACTCACAGGTCAAACAGAAAGATGAGAGCAGATGATTTGCTCTAGTGAATCACTTGGATTGCATTGCTAGCTTACACTGGACAAACATGAGTGTACAAGAACCGATCAATTTCACTCTATGGTTTTCTTTGGCTTATACTGTCTTCTCTTTTCCCTCCCATTGCTCCCGAGGAAAAAAATTGTCTTCCCTTCGAGAAAACACTTACTTTCCATGATATAGCTTCGCACAATATGTCAAGGTTTGCCGTGAATAGTAAGACCACTGATCCTTTTCACTTACATCATTAAGATTCCCCAAATGACACTACATGAATAATCATTTCGTGAATGTTGGTTATTATAGCTATTGGGAACATGAAACCGCCGAATTAACATTAAGGTGTCCAGGGCATAAAAGTTTGTCAGTGAATTCAAATCATTTATGAATTGTAAGCACAACTATAATCATAGTAGTATTATATATTGTGGATTCAAAAGTGTGGAAAGAAGTGGACATGTCACGCTCAGAGACTGGTCTAAAACACTTCCAAATAAATTACATAACAAGCAGGTGACATTTGAAATTTATCCATTCATGGGAAGAGAAGACCAGCAGAACAACCAGTCCGGCCTTTGTTCTGTTTCTTACTAAGAGTGTAAGAGTGGGCGAGGGTGTTCTGCATAAATAGTAGACATAGGCTATAAATAAGAGAATATCAAAGAACTAAGCCATAGAGAGTTTCACAATTTTAGCACAACGTACTTTTTGAATCCAATGTACTTATGAAATATGCATGATATAAGTCTTAATTAGAGCTCAAACATTTAAAAGTTTTAGCAGAAGAAAAAATAATTTTTGAAGTCTGAGGCAGACAAAATTACCGTGCAACCTAAACGCCTGGGACAACCATCAAAAAACATCAAAGTCTTTGATGGCTTCTTGTTGAACTGGTTTGAAGGTTCATGCTCTTCAGAAACTTTTTCTAAATGAAAGAGCTCACAATATCCCAATCTAGCCATGGCTATGTTATCGATGGACGGGGTTATAAGAGCACCAGTGCACCTGGCTATCCGTTCCAGCAGTGGCCGCTTAACATTTAACACCAAAGAGATCTCTTTTTCCAGTAGATACTCCTGAGCATGAGAAGATACACTTTTCTCCACAAGTAGCACATTAGGATGGTGGGCCTCAATTTTTGAAACAATCATCTTCAGATGCTCCCTTTCCTGTTAGAATAATAGAACTCATAAACTTGTCCCTAATTACTCTTATCTCAAATTCTCAAATCATAGAAAGATAGACAAATCTACCAAATACCTGTTGCAATAATGTGTTAAAAGAGGCCAATTGATTGGGAACTTTTTGGTACTCAAGTGCTCCTCCTAACAGAAGCAATCTAGCATTTTTGCAGTGTGAATTCATTCGCTTGTGTTTAATATTCTTCGTACAGACTACTCCTTTAACAAGGGTGCTGCATTGAAACAAAACTGAATGATGAGACATGACTAACCAAGCGTAAGACGCAAATGTTTAAAGAAAAGACTAATTACCTCTCCCTTGGACTTCCAGAAGCTACACATTTCACCTTTACATAATAACCAGGATCCATGCTGCTTCCTTCACTAGTATCTGGCTTCACAAAATTCGCAGCTTGCCATGCTAGTGATGTAACTATGTCAACCCAGTCATCAGAACCGCTTTCTTTCCCCGACTCTACTCCTTCACCTTGCAATAACTGTAAGACAAGAGCCCTGAAATGGCCCTGTACAGCAGCTTTCATAGGTTCCTTGTGATCCACATGCTCTTTATCCATGGTGGTAAGGCTTGCACTTGAAGAAAATATTGTAGCCGATTCTCCAATTTCATCATCCTCATCATCATATGTGAAGAAATTATTTTCATCTTCATCATCTTCATCAAGTGGAGGAGGAAACCATATGAGATCACTATTTCTAAGATCGAACGGCTTTTGCTGCTTCTCTAACTGGTTGTGATACACAGACAAATTTTCAACACTGGCATCAGCAGTCTCTGGATCCTTCGTCCCTTTCTCAAACCTTTTTAAAACATACAAGGCTTGTTGATCAAAGGGACCATTATTCTGAGACCTTGGGATCTCACTTTGATCTTGCTGTACAGAATGCCCAACTCTATTGGAAGTAAAATGAATCCTAGAGGGGCTGTCCGATGGACTTGATCCAGCTGACCTTAAACTGTAAAATTCATGTCTAGTACTAACACTACTCGAATCTATATCTGAAGTATCATGAAAATAGCTACTTGATGGACTAAAAAATTGGCTTGTTGAATCCCCTCCTTCGTCTTCATCACTCCTGAAATTATTAGCAAAAGAGTAGCAAATTTTATTACCAACAAGACTAACAGTCTCTGTGTCCCAAATGCAGCTTACAACAACATACCAAGTGTAATCCACAAGTGGGGTCTGGGGAGGGTAGAGTGTATACAGACCTTACCCCTACCTCGTAGAGATAGAGAGGTTGTTTCCTATAGACCATCAGCTTACATAAAGCATTTCCAAGCAGTTTGAAAAAGGGAATAGAAAAATGAGAGAAATAACAACAACGAAACAATGTGAAATGGAGAGCAGTAAACAACACGCAGAGGAAAGAACAATAATGACAATAAAATAATGTGATAATCAAAGAACAAAAAACACAGCTGATAACCAAAACCGAAGAACAAGAAACTACAAGAATAGTTTGATTGGACTCCACACTAAACTGAAACAAATGTGAGTACTGTTCAATTCACATATAGGTAAATGAGCAAAAGGATTATAAGTTGAATATCCTAGAAGAGAACATAGATATGACACATCATCTCATATTTGCATCATCTGCTACTTCAAGATAAAACATCTCTGGGTACTAATCCAAAACAAATCTTGAGAAAACATAAAAGTTCCAATCTCTAGTACAAACAATGTCAGAGGCCGAAAAAACTAAATCAACAATAAGATAATTTAATGATTATGCAGGATATATGTTCTTCCATCCAATATTAACAGATTTCAAAAGCACATCACATTGGTAACAAAGTTAATACAAAAACTACAATATGATACCCTTGCTCAGTACCTGCTTGGCGAGTGACGTAGAGACATCTGAGACGGATGACTTGAAAAGGTTGTAAAACTACTCTTAACTGGTGTATGTGAAGAATAGCCATCAAATCTGTCACTATTGAAATTTGGTGATGTTGATTCTGTGCTTTCTCTAGGAGACTCAAAAGGATAAGTTTTGTGTCTATATTTCCCAACACCATTATTCCAAGTCCTTAACTCAGAACAAAACTTGCAAGATTTTATATCAACCACTTCCCCTTCTGATCCAGATGCAACAACATCCAAACATCCATTACTGTACGTACAACAATCACCACAGAAAACTCCATTGCAAATTTGGCAATTGTACTTGTTGCAAGAATCAGTAAACCTCATCTTGCATTCCCAACAGGTTTTTCCACTGTCAACATCCATGTTTAATCCACTCGTTCCCCACGAAATCCAAGATTTGACTTTCTCAATCAAATAAAAAATTGAACTTTCAGATACTCCCATAGACTGGAAGTAATGAGTAAACCCCACCAAGAATGACAACACAATTCTGCCTCAATTTATCAAAGTTCATAACTTTTTCTCCTAATCTGTATCTAAACACAATGGAAGCTATCAAACCCCACAACAAAAAATGGGGTTTTTTTTTCTTTGCTGCAATTTACATAAAGTATATAATCTTTTTTCTTTAAAGAATGTATGTGAAAAAAAATTTCCCCCAGAAATCACTATATATTGGAAAGGGAGAAAACAGATTACAGTAATTTAGAGTGACACCAAGTATGGTATGTACACCAATGACATGACCTGGAAGTATAAAATCTTGAAAACAAATAAGGAGTGCAATTAAAGTGCTTTTGACCAATCTATAGATATTCAAACCTAAACACATAAGCTCAACCAATCCCAGAATCATCAACAATAGTTCCCAAGATCCAATTTTTCATTACAAGAAACACAAAATCCAGAGCTAGGTACCCATATAAACTAGTTATACTTACCAAAATCCCAAAAAACAAGAACCCCACCAACAGAAAAGTGTCAAGAAACACAAAATCCAGAGCTTGGTACCCAAATAAACTAGTTAAACTAACCAAAACCCCAAAAAACAAGAACCCCACAAGCAGAAAAGTGTCAAAACAAAAGAATCCAGATCAAGAAAACACAAAAAAGATTAAAGTTCCAATCTTTGATGGATTATAAATGGTTTTAAAGAACAAAGAGTGCAAAAATAAAAAGGAGAAAAAGGAAGAGTATAGAAGTGAAATTTTTCCCTTTTCTAGTGGCTCTAATCTCCATGTACATTATAACCATAATCTGCTGCTTCTGCTTCTTCAACAAGAACAATATTTTATCTCTCTTTCCCATTTTCCCTAGCATGGCTTTTGCTTTCAATTTCATTTTTCACTTCTCAAACTAACATTAAAATAATAATCCATTAAAATACACTTTTTTTGTATTTGTGTGTATATCAACATGCAGCTTAGCTAAATAAAAAATCCACATGCATATATACAAAAAAATTTCATTACAAAATACAACTCTCTTTTTCTATGTAGCTTTTGCTTTCAATCACTATCCACTTTATCTTTCTTAAGGTTTATGTTCAAGAAAATGACACCCTTTTTTGAACCTGTTGTATATTCTTTTTTATTTATTTGGTTTATGTAGCATTATTTAACTATTTTCTCAAACTGTTCTCTATTCTTTTCTCACTCATTGGTTACAATTGGAATTTATTATCAAGCTACTATAATATTAAATAATGTTAAACCTGTGCTCTTTTTTGGATCTTTCTTTGTTTTTTGATTTCTCACCTCGAGTTTGATATTCGTCTAAGATTGATGTTTTTACATTTGTGTTGGATAATTTTATATTTGGATAAAAATCTTTCTAATAAAAATGATTTCGTATTTTGAAGGGCTTGAATTCGAAATATAAGTTTAAAGATGAAGAAACGATTAGGAGGATTCAACAGCTTAATGACTTGCTTGGATTATCTAAAAGATAAGGCATTCTTCAATTATGATCTTAACTTTGTTTAAAGTTTCACTTTTTAGAAAGCACGTTTTTTGTTATTTAATTATAGTCTCAACACGTACATGAAATTCTTAGTCATGGGCTAAGCATGTGAAATTCTTTTTGATAATGAATGGTGGTAAGTTTTGATTCTGAACATCGCTAAAAGTTTAAGTTGTTAGAGAAGACACATTTTCATATGCCGATCTGATCTTTTTCATTGCCGAGCATATATAAATTGTTTTTATAGTAGTAGACAATGAGATTCGATGCACACTCTTATATGCAGGTTGATTCTCTTTCATGGGTCAAGCACAGGAAAAAAATATAACAATGAAATTCGATCTTAAAATCTCTAATTGTTTTGATATCATATTAGAATAGTTATGTCATTTAAAAATATATCTAAAATATTATATTTTTATTATTTAATTAGATTCTCAACGACTAGAATTAAGTATTCTTCTTTCTTGATTATTTAATTCCATCTCAACCTGTTCTATATTCTTTTCTCACTCATTGGAATTTATTATTATTAAAATTATAATATATAATATTAAATATTTTATTCCTCTAAATCTTATTTAAAGAGTATTGAATTTCTTGAGCTGCTATTGGTCAGAAACAGAGAATGGAATTATGTCAGCTGCAGTATGCAAGTCGTAAGGAATCATTTGGTATGCGGAACGAAATAGATAAGGATATTTTTTCGAGCTTTTTATATAAAATATTTAATTTTATTATTTTAATTTAAAAAAGTTAAACAATTATAAAATTAGCTAATATTTTAAGTTAAATAAAATAAAATTATTTTTAAATTATTATCTTTATCTCACGTATCAAACGATCTCGAAATTTTGGCTTTTTTTTCAAATATTACGTTGGAATTTTGTCACCATGTCGCTTTGCTTGCGTGTTGCACGAGTAACATATTTTTTTCATAGTTTTGATTCTTTAAATAAACAAAATTTAATGGAGTACTAAAATTTTATCCTTTTTTTAGAACCTCTAAAAAAATTTACTATTGTTATTTTTTGAGTGCTTACTAGATAAATTTGCTTTTATATAATACCTCATAAATTATACAAGAGTTAAATTAAAATTATGTACTCTGATGTGACTGAGCTTAATTGAAAGACGTCAATGAAGGTAATCAATTAATAATCTCCCTTTTAGAATATCATATGCTATATCAACTCAACTATTCTTATGAGTTTAAACGGTGTATTTTTGCTAATTAATTTCCAGATAACAAAAGTCAAAACAAATATCATAGTGCAATAGAAAACATCGAAAGGAACAAGTGCAAATGTTTATAAAAAAGAATTTTATGGTTATCCCCATGTTGATAAATTTTATATAATAAAAGTATGAAGTTGACATTATTTTTTGAGGTAAATGACAAATTCATTTTTATAGTATAAAAATCATTCTTGATATAGTTTTATTTTCTAAATTATTCCAATAACTTTTTGTCGTCCTTAGTTTTTTAGAACAAAAGATATATTAATTAGAAATGCTACATATATGTTCAATAATTTAATGGATGTTCTTCTCATATTACTTTTTATTCGAACCTATCGGCTAACCAATGGCGGGTATTTTCTTTTTTATTTTCATAGTATCAGATATTGTTAAAACGTACTCACATTAAATATTTATATTAAATCGGACCGAGTTACATGACTAAGTAATTTATTGTATCATAGTTAAATAAGAATATCTATACACACAAAGTTACAAACATGTGTCATGTAGATATTATTTGATTTTGGTTTAATTTTTAATTAATACTAAATTTTAAAAACTAATTTTCTAGAAAGATTTGCATTTGGTTTTTCACATAATTAATGCCTTTTGTCTCTTTACATATAGTCAGACTTGTTATAATAATATTCCATTATATAACATATACTAGCAATTATTTTTAGGGTAGAAACCCAGCTTAAAAATAAAGCACCATTTTTGTCATTTTCTCTAAATTAAAGTATTTACATATTTACATAATTTTTTCCATTGTTTTCCTCTTTTCACGTCTTTTCCTATTTCTTGACATTTTATGAAAACACATATAACCAAACAAAAAAAGAAAAAGAATGTAAAAAGTGTTCGTCAACAACTCTAATACAGTAGTTGACAGTTCGATGCATTATGTTTTTGCTATACGTAAAATATAAAAAAGAGTTGAATTATAAGTAATTTTATTTTATATTATTTATAAAAAGCTATTTTTATCACTCAGATATGTGATTTTTCAATCACATAATAATAATTTTATTAGTTACGTCAACACTTCTCTAGTTAGAAGTTACTCTAAAAAAAGTAGCCCATTAGAATGTTGTGTCCAAACAGTTTATTTGCCCTCTTTAAGGCTACCTATAAAATATCGAAAATCAAATTATCGAATTGAGTAAAAAAAATTAGTAATTTAATATTTCAAAATTTGGTATTTGGTATGGTATTCAAGAGTAAAATTTTAGAATTATGGTATTCGGGTTTGGATTTGGTATGAGACATTAGTACCATTTGGTATTTGGTATTGTCGAATACCAAATTATTTACTTAATGAAGGTCATATATCAACATATTGATTACTCGTTAGTACAAGTCCAAAGAAAAAGTTAGAGAATAAGCATGAACAATCTAGATCTATTTGTTTTTTTTTATGTCTTCTTACTTATTGATCTTCTATTATATCGTGTTTCCACAAAAAAAAATGAATGGAGAAATAGTATTAACTTTGTAATACAATCGGCTATAACTTCAATACGGTATTGCCAAATACCGTTTCAAACAGAAGTTTAATTTACCGTTTACCGAATTACCAAACTAAAATTTTAAAAATTTGATATTAGTATCTACTTTTAACTATCAATTACCAAATTCAAAATTCAAAAAATCCGAACCAAATACCAAACGTCCACACCTACCCCTCTTTTTCCCTTATTGGAAATGCCTAGAACTGAAGGAAATATAGCTGCTTCGATTTTGAGGAAAAATGAATAATCTCCCATCTCCATCTTACTTTAATAAATAATCCTTATTATTTTAATTTCTGTAAACTATATTTGATTATACACAAAAAAAAAAAAATTAAAAAATGAAGACGTTTAAAATTCATTCTAATGTCATAATATTATAATATTTGTGTGATTATAAAAAATAAATTTGATGAGAGAAAATGGAACCAAAAGTGAGGTAGTACATAATAATTCTACCCATTGAATTAGAATTCCAAGAAAATCTTGAATAATATACCATATGATCCATATTGTCTAGAAAACCCAAAAAAAAGATTTGTTGCACTTAATTTATTTTTTATTTTTATTTTGTAATTTTTTAATGTTAACTTTTTATCTGATATATTTAAGATTACAAGATTGAAAATATTTTAATATATTTATATATTTTTAATTTAAGATTATAAAATACAAATAAATTATTTTTATAAATTTTATATCAAATTAACATTAGACAAATAAATTGAGATCGATATCACTAAACCTAGGGCTTAGGTTTGTTAAGAAGACAACATCCATGTGTCAATTTTCAAGTTATGTTTTGCTTTTTGCCAAATTGCCTCATGTATTTGTCTGTCTTTTTCCTAAATTTGCACCCCCTTTGTAATACTACTCTCTTTTTCTTCTTGGCTTTTTTCTTGAATTATTAATAATTAACAAAAATTTCCTCAATTTTTTCCAATGTTTCTATTACACAATTAATTGAAGGATTGGATCTCTTTTGTTTCCTTCTTCATGTTTACTTGTATTAACACCCAAGAGATTCTCAAATTTGTCTCCAATATTATTCATGTGATCTTAAAGGGCTTTTTTTTAGTGCTAAAGAAATTGTTTTAGGTACTTATCGAGATATGTGATAGGTTTGTTGGATTTCTCTGTCATTAACTTGAATTTTAGAGAACGTCTTTATTGATGACAATAAAGAGAGAACAGTTGGCCTACTCCCCGATAGATTTAGAATCTGTTAAAATTAGCTAATTGTAAATAGTTGATAAGCTACACTGAAGTTCTAAAAATAATTTTATAAATAAAAAGTTACACGTTTGTATCGAAAATGTTAATAAACAATTAATGTATTTGACAAAAAATACACAAACAAATCATATTTATAAGTTAATTTAATTAGCTTATAAACTTAGTTAAATATTAAATCACGTTACCAAAATACACAAACAAATAATATTTATAAGTTGATTTAATCAATTTATAAAATTAGTCAAATACCTTCTTTTGATTCGATGTAAATTTAAATTATTCTAAATCGACAAGTTTAATTAAACTTTTTAGGGTTTTAGCCTTTTTAGTTGCACCCCCCACAAAAGTCTTTCTCAAATAATTTTTTAAAAAAAGGTGACACATCATTTCTTCACCATTTTGTGTCATTTACATGTAAGGAAATTAAATTGAAGGATAAGAGAGAAGACTTTTATGACCCAAAGCTAGCCCATTTTAAAACTATTAAATTAATTGTTTCCCATAAATCATCATGATTCATGAGTCATCACCTAGGTTGAAAATATTGTCAATAGTTTGAAGGCAATTTAAGGAAAAATACATAAAAAAAAAAAACACTGAACTTGACACGAAAATTTACGTTAGTACTTAAATTATATGGGTGTTTATATACCCTTCTTAACATATTTGATGTGAATTATTTTCAACCCTCCGAACACCAGCCTTGTGCGCGTGTTGTTACAGCTTAGAACGGCGCGTTAGTCATCTTTTAACATTTTTTTAAAATTAAATTTACCCCTCCAACGGTAATATCCGACCCATTACCCATTTGAACAATCTTCACTTTTTAAGAACCCTAATTACCTCTTCTCCCTCACCAACCCAATCATCCAAAAATGGTAACCTAATTTATTATATTTTTCTTGATTTTTCTCAAATCTTAGCTCTTCAAACCTAAAAGTTGAATCTTTGAAGGAATTATTGTTCTTCAAAATGTAAGATTCAAACTTATTCTTCATCTATTATTTTGATTTTTGTTTCCTCACTTTTCAGTTTTTCCAGATTGTTTATCAGTTTTTCAAGATTGTCGTTACTTCTTGAACAAAATTGTAGCACACAATGCGATCAATTACCTCACGCTAACGAAAGAAAAATCTTGAGATTAGGTCTTGTAGATTTGAGAGAAAGAGAATCGGGCTTAGAGATTTAGGAATATTTGTTTAGAAATGGGTCGGGTTGTATTTTGGGAACGGGTGGATTATATAAAACGGGTACGATATTTTTTAAACCCTTAGCAACGTGGACCAATGAAAGCGCGTGTGTGTAACAATGCCCAGCCTTTAATTGGGCTAGTGTTCGGAGGGTTGAAAATAATTCACATCAAATATGTTAAGGGAGGTATATAAACACCTGTGTAGTTTAAGTACTAAAGTAAGTTCTCGCGTCAAGTTCAGGATTTTTTTTTATGTATTTTCCCGGCAATTTATAACTTCTTATTTTCAATAGCGATTTGTACTCATATTTATATTAAATTATATTAATTTATTATAATTAAATGAAATAAAAATATATACTTCCTCTGTCCAACAACACTTGTCCGCTATTGACTTTGCACGTTTCTTAAGAAACTATAAATAGAAGGGTAATTTTACTATATCACCCTTTGAATATACAATGTCTTAAAAAATGTAATAGAGAAATAACTATAATGATAAGGGTAAATTAGAAACTAAGTGTAAAATTATCTATTGATTTCATAATGTGGATAAGTATTATTGGACATCTCAAAATAGTATAGTGAACTATTATTGTTGGACAGAGGGAGTATTATTTATAATTAAATACTTATGTATAATACATGTTATACATTTCCTTGGGTGCATTTTTCAATTGTTTTTTTAGGGGTCAAGCAATTGGGGTTATATTGGTACTACTCAATAGTTGGAGTAGTTTCTTAACATTTTTTTTTCCTTAAATATTCATTTTTGTTTACTTTACTTGCATTTTTTTGTGCTATTTTGACCTTATAAAAAAATAGTACTTAGCCTATTTCCTACAAAACATTTAACTTGTCCTTCATATTAAAATAAACAGTCCAAAAAAATTATTATTATTTTAGAAAAATTAGATATAATTAGGTGCAATTTTTTTTTCATGTTGGTGTTAGTAATAATTATTCTTAAAAATAATAAATATTAATTACTAAGCATAAAAAATTTAAGTGAAGGACACATACACAAATTTCAATATTATAATTGCAAAGATTTTTTTAAAAATTTATTAAAGAGAGATAAAAGAAAGAATATTAGTTGAAAAAAAAGATAAGAGTGAATATTTTGTTAAAGAAAGTTTAATGGGTAATGCTAAATGGCCAGAAAATTTGTCCAGAATTTGGTCAGAAATTTTAAAAGTCTATAATATTTTTTTTATTTTAAAATAAACTGATTTTTTTTTTCATTTTTTAATTAAAAATTATTAAAGTTAAAAGGGTAAAAATGTTCAACAAGATAAAATAACATAGTGTGAAATATGTTATTTTACCATTCTGGCCAAAAGGATTTTTCCTAAAAAATGGAAAAAAAATAATTTATTTTAAAATAAAAAAGATATTATAAATTTTTTTACCCTCCCTAAGAGCTCCCACCCCTTTTGCTTCCTTGATGACTCGAACTCGCAACCTTCAAGTTGAAAGTGAGGATGCTTACCATCCGAGCAACTCCCTCTAGTCCATATCTAATCACATTTAATATTATAATGAGATGACTTTTTGGGAGCCGTGGTCATTAAATTCTTGGATCCATAGGCTGGCCACTACAAATTAATTCCAACATTTAAAACATACATTTATATTTAATTTGGGCGGGGAGGGGGGGGGGGTATGGGATTGAGTACGGGTGTCAAAATCAGCTTATAAAATTGTGATTGATATAATTTGTTTATATATGTATTTTATTAACTGAATTTATTTTGATTCACTTAGTTTAGTTTATTATAAAATTGAGCTAATAAGTAGTTTAGATCGACTCATGAAAAATTTTATCTAAATATTTTTAAGAATACTTTTTTAATATAGGGGAGAAAATTTATTAGATACTTAGACAAATTTCAAGAAAACAAATTTTGAGTTTAAAATTTTGTATAAATTGGACGGAGTAATTTATGATTTGATTCTTAGCTCATTTCAGTCGGCCTTCCACTTCAACGTAAATAATATTTAAGCCGGTCAATGATCTCCCTAAAAAGAAAACCACAATACTACATGATCCTTCTGAACATTTTTACTTGTTCAATATATAATTGATGATTAAAATTAGTCTAATTAGTTTGAGAAATGTTACTTAATAATTAATAATAATATAGGTAAAATTTTAAAAAAAGAATTTATTGCTATTTGCTAAAATAAATTTATTTTTAGTATATTTAACTAATAACAAGTAAGAAAGAGTGAATGAAGTATCATTTTTTTTATAGCTATATATGGGAGCCCCTTCAACAAACATCATTAGTTATATAGCTATTTCTTTTTTAAAATTAGAGACTTAATAATGATTCGTTTTGACCCTAAAATGGTGTTATTGTTTGTGATACCTTTTTTCTAGGGAAAGTTCACATTGTTCCCAAGAAATATTCCACACAAGTTTTATTAATTAATTAATATCAATACAAAAGTACAGATGAAAAAATAAAATATATAGAAGGATTCAATTTGTTTTTCTATGTCTTTTTTAATCTATTTAAAAAAGAAGACAACTTCTTTTGGGTAATTTTTTAATTTTGAATTTTTTACGTTACATGTTTAAAATCACAAGATTAAAGAATATAATAAATTCTACATATCTTTAATTTAGATCTTAAGACTAATTTTTTTTTACTTAAAATTTTTTTTGTGTGAAGTCAAAATCGAAAAAATAAATTAAAACTAAGGAAGTATTTAAAAAAGTAAACATTTTATGACCAATGAAAGTGTGAGAATATTATATTATATGGTTTTCCCAAATTGTAGCCATCATCTTACTTTTTGAAAATATTAGCATTTAAAAAAGTAAAATAGTTAAATCGATTGGTTGTACATGGTGGGTTTCTTAAATAGACAAAAGAAAACCTTTTTTATTATCTTATAATCCAAATAATTCCTTCTTGGAAAGTAATAGGTTAAGGGTTAAACTGTCCTATGTTTTTGGGAAATTGAAGAAAGATAAAAAGAAATATCTCGACTTAGAGTTTTGAGAATATAATGAAATATAAGATACAAGTTAATATATATTTTATTTTTTACACTTTATTTATGAAATTATTACTGTCGTAGCTAGATCAATTTGTACAAACAAAAAATGAATTCTCTAACTTGCTTAGTTCACCCCACCTTTATCGATTCTTTTAATAGCGACAAGCGAAATGAGAGCAGCCTAAATCGTAAAAATGAAATTATGAGAGAGCAATAAAAGTGCCGTGCTGCTTAACGAAGCATCCCCCTCCACACACATTTTTTTTTTTTTTACTTAATTGAATAATCAACACGTTTCAATTTTAAAAGTGGATGATTTCATCTCATCTTGGAATTTTTCTTAAAGACATCTATCTCTATTATTGTCTACTTAATTATCAAGCTAAAGACTTATACTCTTGAATTATTCTCTGAGAACTTAGGAAACTATTTTCACCTTTTCATTTGTTGCACTAAAACATTATAGTAAGTGGTGGTCTATATTTGTTTCCATGATTTGACATTGCAAAAGTGGGATTTTTTTCCCTAGTTAATTACTTCCTTCGTTTTAAAATACTTGTTTTGCTTCATTTTGTGAGAGTTAAATTACATGAACTTTGACCAATATTTTGAGATATATGTTTTCATCAAATTGATATAAAAGAATTATAATTTACAATATTTTTCATATAGTTTTTGAATATTCAAATTGTAATTTTAAAATATTAGATTATCTAATCCAATAAACTCTAAATATTAGTTGAATTAATCTATAAAAATAAATAAATGTGACAACTAATATGAAACAGAGAAAATAGTAAATCTCTCAATTGTTGGATAGAATTTCTGGCCTTGTCATGAAAAATAGAAAGAAAAGACCAAAAAAAAAAACAAAAAAGAAGATAAAACAAGGATTGATGGAGATTAAAGTTTTGAATAATTGAATAATTTCTTTTGTCCATTTAAGGGGCAGACTAATTAGTGGACAAGTCATAGGAAATGAAAATAATTTTTCTCTTTTTCAAAAATCTTTTTAAAAAATGCACTCAATTATTTGAAAAAAGAAAATAAAAGCTTCTCAAATCAATAATGCCCTATTGCTTAATGGAGTATTGTATTTTTTACTTTAATTTTCTTCTATTCTATTATTATTTTTTTTTTTATTTTCTTCTATTCTATTGATTTCTAAATGGTGCATTATTTTAGGAAGAGAAATAAATATAAAAAAAAATTCATTGTAATGTATTTTTGTACTGAAAATCACCCTTCATCATCAGTAACTATCTTTATTATCACAATCAACACTATTATTGTCAATCATTATTAATTACCTTTGTCATCACAATCACCACAAGCAACCATAATTGTTTATCATTACTGTCAATAGTTATCATACCTACCACCTCTATCATTATCATCATCCTCACCATCGGCCATCGCCACGTCCTCCTCCATCACTGCAGTCAATTTCTATTAGCTACTAATCACCTCCACACTATTACTGTCGTCAATTACCACTAACACATTGACAATCACCACACATTTTCAACCACCATCATCGCCATCACCCTTGTTATCGTCACAGCCACATCCACCATTGTTATCTGCCACTACCTACACTATTGCTAATTCTACTACCAACCATCTCTACTATCACTATTAGCACCGCCATCAACTACGTCCACCAACACATCATCGATCATCACACATTCTTTAGCCACTATCATCGACACCACCAACTACTAACATCAATCAACTTTGTCATTACAACTATCACCACTTCTACTAATTAATTGCCACTGTTGCACCAGTCACTATAACACCAACCATCTCTACCATCAGAACTATCACACCTTCATTACTAGCTAGTCGCTAACACCAACCATTACCACCACCACTATAAGCCTTTTTTTACCATCACTAGCGAACATAATATTTTTAAAATTTTATCAAGTAATGATTTTATATATTTTAATATGGAATTATTTTTATATGAATTGTATATTTATTATGTTTTTAAAACTAAATAAATTATGCATAGTCGGATGTTGAAACACAAATAATTTTTAATTATTCAGTGTTTAGATCTAAAGACAATATCATAACAATTTAAATATGTATTCCTATTCTAACGTCTTAATTTGAATGAAAACAACGAGTCCTTTCCTTTTCTTTTTACCCTTTTAAGTTTTAACAACAAATAAGGACTTAGTTTGGGTATCTATCAATATTTCTCTCTAAATCTTTTTAGGTATGAAACTAGAATAATTTGGAAGAATACCTAAACCCCTAAAATTAGGCAATAATTATTAATTTCACATCTAAATCAATGTATATTATTATTATTACATTTCATACTAATGCAAGTTGGTCAATGTAAATGAGGTGCACTGACTTGAAATTGCACTTCGACCATAAACTTGGTCCTTGGACAAGGAAAGTGGTAATGCTTTTTAAAAAAGAGATTTTTTATATTAAAAAAGTATAGACTATAATCGTGATTTTGTCTGTCAGTGGTATTGGAGGGTTTGCTATTGATGTTTATCTTGTATATTAAAATTGATCGCAAAAATATCGAGAGAGGAGATTAGATAAGATATAAATTATTTGTAGTTATTAAGGACATAATCTTAAATAAAAAGATATGAAGGTCGAAGATTAAGATAAAAGGTTAACAGATAGACGAGATGGACATTTGCCAGCGATTGAGATTAATTCGACCCAAGTGTTCATCACAAATTAAAAGGTAGACCATTTTAGGGTTATTTTTGCAAAGATTTGAAGTGCTATTTTTGGACCTTTTATGTAATAAGTTTGCTTAAACTATCAATAGCTAGACTAGCTCATGTTAGGCGTAATTAATTTGTTTTTAAGAGATTACATAATTAGACATATTTTATTATCATATATACTTATTATTATTATTTTTATTTTTAAAGTATTAAATAACTTATTACTAATTAAGAGTTTTCTATCATTTATTGAGGAAGATATATACACCTAGATACATGTATATTTGCTATCAAATACACTAAAACAGGGAGAGAAGTGAGCAACATTTATTATGTATTTCAGATATATAGGAGAGTGACAAGCGAGATGGGAGAGAGGCGAGGGAGATTTATTACGTATCTCAAGTACATGTGAATCCACTTGAATACATGCATTCAATGTATCTAGAACAAATTACAACTAATTAATTTTGACCATATATATTTTAAGATACACGTATCTGGACGTATTTGGACATACCAAAATCTAATAGAATTATAGTATTACAAATTAAAATATATCTAAGTAATTAACTCCTAAACTAAGATTTACGTAAGTTTCCATTCCCCCCCTAACATATTGATTGTCATTTCTCTTGAGAGAGTTTGTGTGTTTGGTACAAAAACTGACCAAATTATGAGTAGTACTTCTTTTAGAGTGTACAATCAATTTAGCCGTCGGCCAGATATATTATAAGTATACAAATGTCACGTTTTTTAAAAAAAAATTTACAACGCATTTAAGATTTAAAATTAATGTTCAGAGGCTATTTTCGTTATTGATATATAATTGATTGAATCGGTGAGAAAGAAAAAAATAGTACTATTTTCATATGAAATAAATTAAGAAAATGTTTCTTATCATTTCAGTGAGAAACTATTTTTCATCATGCATTTTGTTTTACTGATCTGGTTTAGTGAGAAAAAAATTATATTTTATGACATAAATTTCTCACTAATTCATGATGGGAAAACCTTTTAAATTATCTCTTTTTTTTTTTGAAAATATTGTTAATGAGTAAATATACTCCCTGTCTTTCTATTTAGTTGACATGTTCGATCGTATTGAAGCAACCTTTGACAGATATACAAGGTAACATTGTGTACAATAGACTCTTGTGGTTGCACCTTTCCCCGAATCTTGCGCATAGCACGAGCTTTAGTGCATCAGATTGCCCTACATGTTCGTATGTTGAGTTTTCTTTTTAAGAAAATATTAATGACAAGAGAATTGAATGATTAATTTATTCTTATTTATTTATTTTTATCTTTGAATAACACATTAATTTCTTTCTAATAATGATATAAAAAAAATTAAAAAATGATTTCTTGATTTTAATTTATATCTTACTTTCTTTTTTAATACTTATATAACATGTTTAAGATCATGAAACTAAAAAAATATTTTCATACATTATATGTATTTTTATTTTAGGCTCATAAAATTAAAAATTTTAATTATTTTTTATAAATGATTTGTCCAAGCAAATTAAAACTAAGAAATGAAATATAGAGTATAGTTTTTTTTTTTTTTTGACTAATATGAGGAGTAAATAGAAACGGACGGCTATAACCTAACATTAGAATAGACTACTTTTAGACTTCTCAAAATGGCCGCCACTTCATATCATTTAATGAGCAATTTTTAATGATAATTTCAAAGTTGTCCAACTAATTATTTCATTAATTTATTAATTAATTATCAGTATAATTAATTTTAGCACAATTAATTTCATTAATATTGATCTCAGCATTACTAATACACCATATTCAATATTAATCTTATACACTTTATCAAATGATTCTTTATTTTTGAAGACAAGTTATATTGAGATTAGTTATTTTGATATTATCTTTTAATGACTGTTTGATTTGGTATATTATAAATAACATGAATAACATAATTTCTAAAAAAAAGTTGGTTGTTTACAAAAATACGTCTATCTTATTAAATAGAAAGGGACTTTGAGAGACCCTATGGTATTTCTGTCATTTTATTATTTTTATCATGAGATAACTAGTCATGGCACTATTATACCATCCTCTATCAGGGATAGTTGCTGATACTAATTTCTAATTTTGGTATAACTTATTTTAGAATTAGCAATTAAACAAGAGATTAAATTTTTACCCTATACTATTTATGTTTATCCATTATAGTAAACAACCCCTTAGAGTGTGTTTGGTATGGATTAAAATAGTGTCCATTTTCTCATGTTTGATTTGTAACAACAATAACTTAACAACATACCCAATGTAATTTCATAGGCAGGGGTGGAGCCACCTTATGGTCAGGGGGTTTGGATGCGAAAAATTATACTCCCTTTGCTCCTATTTATGTGGCACTTTTCATTTTTCGAGAGTCAAACAATTTAAGTTTGACTAGAAATTTGCTCGTGAAATCTTCAATTTTTTGAAATGAAATTTATATATATATTTGTAAACTACGTAAAAAGTACTATAAGTCACAATAATTGATAATTCAAAATAATTATATGAAAAAATTACGGTCAAAGATAGACTTGTTTGAATCTCGAAATCCGAAAAGTGTCACATAAGTCACATAAATTGGGACGAAGGGAGTACTATTTATATATGGTTAAAATAATTTTTTATGTGTATATAGTATATGTCGAACCCCCTTCGATTAGTTTGTGTTTATTTCTTTAGATTTTGAACCCCCTTAGCGAAAGTTCTGATTCCACCACTATAATCATAGGTGCCATCTTGAGAAGATAAAGGGTAGCCAAACCTTATCCCTATTTCATGAAAATATAGCTAGTAAGATTGTTTCAGAAAGACCCTCAATATATACCAAAAAATAAGCTAATTATTTTCCGAAATATTTTTCCTAAAAAACCATGTTTTCTTCATACCAAACACATCCTTAATACTTTGTGGTGTTATAAATAAGTCTAAAAGAGAGGGCATTGAAATCTTTTCCTCTTTGGCTGCACAAGTTAGCCCCATGATGTATACCTTTTCCTCCTCTTGAATAATATAAACTTCAACACATCCTATACTTTTCTTTTCCCATTCAAAAACAAATACAAGAAAACAAGAATATTACAAAAAGAGCAAAGGGATGAAAATGTATAAATTTGATCTTAGAGGTTTGATTTTTCTTCTTGTTCTACTAATTACATCAATAAATATGGTTTCAAGCATAAGAGATATTGAAAAGAATTATTTGCTACAAAATCAACTTCCAAGAGGACCAGTCCCACCTTCTGGTCCATCTCCATGCCATAACAAGCTTGATCCTTTCAATCAAAACAAATTTTCATTTCATCTAGATTATGTCATATGTCCATAATGTTAACAAATTCGGTGAAATCTCACTGAGTGGAGTCTGAGAAGGGTATATTCATCATACATTCATATTTATTTCTAAACTATATAGTTAGGTTATTTCAGGTAGAGTTTGATCGCTTATATGATCATTCAACTATTGTAAATGATGTAATAGTTATTTTCCTTTCTTCTTATTTTGTAACAGAAAAGTCATTCGATTAATGAAAACAGAATAGCAAAGTTATTCTTCTTTGTTTTGTATAAAAAAGTCAATTTACTATTGTTATATCAAACAATTCACTCCTTAGGTTCATGTGCACTATTTCAAAATAGATTTTCACTTTTAATATATCAAGATTTTTTTTCTCTCCATATTTTGTTCTTAGTATTAATTACTTATTTCTGAAATCATTTTTTAAGACGTAATAATAAACATCAATTAATAGAAATAGTATGATAGAATAATCACCTCAATTATTATTTTCTTAATAATATAACAAGCATTCCTTCTCATTGTTTTTTCCACGCACACTAACTTTTTTCATGTAATTAAGATGAGTTGTAGAGCCAGAATCAAAATTTAAAGTTTATGAGTTTGAATTTTATTTTTTAAAAAAATTATTAGATTCTAAATTAATAATTTATTACATATTCAATGAATTTCTTACGATAAATTCAGAGTTCGAACCAAAATTCAAAAATTTAGCCGAACTCATAAGTAACACACATCTGTCCATGTCAAGTTGGGTTCATGAGTCGAATAGTTCTATATTGATTGGATTCCTTTTGTATTCTTTTGATTTCAAATATTGTGTCACGTTATTAAATTGTTGCTGAAAATATACTCTACGACTATGAGTATATTTGATATGATATAGCAATAGTAAAGTGATTTTTTTTATTACAACAACAATAATATATTAATGAAATTTCACTATGTAGGATCTATGGAAAATAGAGTGTACACATATTTTATCACTATTTCATGAAAATATAAAGACCGTTTCCTAAAGATCATAGGTTCAAGTATGTCAAAACGATGAATAAAGTAATAAAGAAAGCATAGCAGTAAAATAAGAAAAACAGTGTACATTTGACAAAAGAAACAATAAGAACAATAAAATAGTACGATAATCAAAACCGAATAAGACTTTTTTTTATTATAAATTAATTTATTTTTTTAAAAAAAACTTTATACATCAATTTGAATAGTTGAATAATCATACAAGCAAAGTAACTCTTTAATATGTACAAGGTACATTCAAAACAAGGGCATTCCTTGACTAGTTGAATGATGTGAATTAGAAGATTGAGGTCTAATAGCTTTGTATTCATTGATCTTTCTCTTTCAATATCTTTTAGAAAGCAATTTCTAACTAATTTTATTTGAATTTTTCATTCATTTTCTACGATAATTTTTGATGAATTATTGAAATGAAATGTCTATCTGAATGAAAATGTAATTTATAAGAGATAGAAACATTTTTATTTATTCATTTAGGTTTGCCACACGTTCTCTAGCATATGAGCCAAATTGTTGAATTAGTATACTCTTATCTGTTTAAATGTTTAAATTTGAATGACTTGATTCAGAATATGATGGTCAAATTAACTAATATTCGCGTGAATTTAGAGAAAAAAATTTAATTTTTGAAATAAAGTTTACATATTTAAAATTATATAAAAGTATTATAAGCCACAATAGTTAAAATACAAAAATCTTTAAAAATATTGTGGTTAAAATAAATTCTTTAACCATCCAACTATTAACTTATTTCAATTAATAAGTTAGATTGAATTGACTTATTTTTAAGTGTTTGTGGCTTTTAAACATTTTTTAATTCTACTTTACTTTAGGCTTAAAAAGTACTTCATCCGTTCACTTTTACTTGTCACTTATTTTTAAAATAGATTTTTATTTTTTATTTGTCACTTAAGATATATCAAGAAGAGAATTATTTTTTCCGTATTTTACCCTTAGCATTAAATAATATTCTCCAAATCATTTATCAAGAGCTAATACTAGACATCAATTAATAGAGATAGTGTGATAAAATACTTGTATCACTAATTAGTGGTAAATGATTTGGAGAATTGTTCAACTACACAGTTTATACATTATTAAAATTAGGAAATTTGTTTACTTATTTATATTTTAAACCTCTTTAGTGAAAATTCTGATTCTAACTACTATTTCCCAATGAACTCTTCGATAAGAAATGAGTAAAAGAATCATAATATGTAACACAAATTTATCAATGATTCACCATGAAAAAAACTTTTGTTTCTAATAGTAGTGTTTATTCATCATTTGCTATGAAAAAAAACTTGTCATTTATCAAAATAAATTACAACAAAACAAGTAAAAATAAAATAATCAAAACCTAAGCTACCCTCTTATCCATATTTTGTACAAGTCTACGCATTTGAAATCTCCAAAACAAAAAATAAGTTAATCCAAATCCAACCAAAACAAATAACCATATATTATCTTCTTTATCTTCATTTTCCTCTATTTCAACTATACTAAATTCTTCTCTATTTCCATTACCCATTATACCCTCCATTAAATGCCCATATAACACATATACCCTCTTCCTATTCCCTACTACAACCGCCGTAGCAAACCCTTCCTCATCAAGGGTAGTTTCGTCAAACACCACTCCTTCGTCCCAATTATTCTCACTCTTAATATAATAAAGTTTATGCTGACTCACTACTAAAACGACGCCGTCACTTCTAACGGCGATTCCATCACCCGCCGTTAAATCCTTGTTTAAATTAACAGTCTTCGCCGTACCGTCGTTAACGTTGACTTTATACAATTTGCCGGTATTTGATTGGACGACGAGTAAGTACCCATCGAAGATGAAAACGATGCCGTTTAATCCGCATTTGTGGTAGTCGACGTTGAGGTCCACGGGATGAGATTTGAAGATCTCCGATCTAGAGAAAATCGAACCTTCGCCGTCGATGTTTACTTTCCAGATGAAGTCTCCGTCGGAGTTCGTGACGTAAGAGTTGCCGGAGGAATCAACGGCGACATCGTTGGCGGCAGCGGGGTGGATTATCTCTGTTACGGTTGCGATCGGGTTTTGGTCGTTTTTGTCTAGGAGCGGGGTGAGGAAAATGCGGCGGCGGGATTTGAGATCGTAGGCGGCGAGTGCGTTGAAAGGGGAAGGGTGAGTGGCGGTCGGGATACGGTGAATGCAAGCAAGGAGGCGATTGTTACGGCGGTCGATAGTAAGGCCGATGAATGAGGAATTTTGCGGTAAATCAGTATCGGAGATTAGGGTTTCAGCTACGCCGGATTCGGAAATTGAGAGGAGTTTCTGGTGACGAGTACCGCCGATGATGAAGTTGTGAGATTTAGGATCCCAAGTGAATGACTCCGGGTAAAGAGACGGTGATCGGAAAGTGATGACGTGGCCGGTTTTAGCGGCGGAGGCGATGATGAAACTGACGGAGATTAGAAGGGCGAAAAATGATTTCATTGTAAAGCTTTGGAATTTCTGGTAAGTTTTTTTCAACGGAATATAAATTTATAAAATCGTTTTATTTTGTTTTTTCCATTCAAACTAAAACTTGGCCACCAATCCAATGAAAATATTATTTAAGAAGATAAAAAATATTTTGTGATAATGTTATTTTATTTTTGCCATTCAAACTAAAATGTGGCCAGCAATCTGTCAGCTCACGTGCATGGTTCATTTTTTTGTCAAATTTTAACGATTAAATCGACAACTATCAATAATAACCGATAAGTCAATATCATAATTATTTTATCACAATTTTAATATATTTATAACTCGATAACTGATAAGTCGAATCGATAAATTTCAAAACAGAATCGATCGAACCTATGGCCTAGTTTAACTTGTGAGCTCGTTTAGTGTAAAAAAAGGTCAAGAAAAGAAGTGACATTTACAAACGTTAATTAATTTATTAGAAACACTAATCTCATTTTGTCGGTAGCATGATTTCTGCAATGCAGAGTAGTGACGGGCTATAGAGACAAATTCTATAGCTAAATATTAAAATTCATCGCTAATTTCATTTAGCAACAAATCGAAACGAAATAAATCAGCGATGCAATTTTGTTAGTTACGAACAAATTAGCAACAAAGTTTATAGTTAAATTAATTTTTTTATTTCCATAATGATAGTCAATATACCATATGTAATTAATCAAAAACACACACTAACTTTACTAAACAAGTAAACATTATGGTTATAAAAAAAGAGCATAGTGTAAAGTTGAAAGTTTCATACTAATACAAGAAAACACATGAAATTAGCTACAAAATTTATCAGTAATATCTAGTTAATTCGTCGTTAAAAGTTTCCTAAATAACTAAATTTTATTAAAATCCATCGCAAAAATAAAATTAACATAAAAATTTATTATTTAGCTATAAAATTTTATATGTCGTTAATTCTTCGATAGCCTAATATATAATGATGCAATGTAGGGTGCAATTAACTTAAAAGTTCATACCAATAATAGGCTGTCCAAACTACTCTTTATAAAAAGTTGTGAATGATTCCCTAATATTTATTTATCTTCTTATATCATGCTATAAAGAGTATTAAAGAATAATGTATACGTTTTGCAAGAATTTCAAAAATCTTGAGTAGATATGACGAAAAATGAACCCCACATGCCCCATATTTTTCATATTATAGCTAAGCTTCACCAATTTGACTTATAGCGAAATTCAATAATAGTAATTCAGAGTTTCTTGCCTACTTCAACTAATCTAAATACGTGAATCTCAAAAACTCAGTTTATTGACTATTTCTTGTTGAAGAAGATTTTATCCTCCATATTGTT